>NW_007727260.1:394315-427720 GCF_000696425.1 Galeopterus variegatus
CTCCCGCCCGAGGGTTCGGATCCCACATACAGACCGGTTCCCGCTCACTGGCTGAGCGAGGTGCGGGGGCAACACTGAGGGTTGCAATCCGTTGCCGGACACGGAAAAAGACCAAAAAAAAAAAAAAGAAAATTATCTTAGAGTCTGGGTTATGGAACGCATTATCCCCACTTAAAATAATAATCGGTATTTGGTGGCACAACTTCTGTTTTTCAGGAACAGATCTTTGATGTTGAGTGAGATATGCTTATTTTTGTTAAAATCGTATTTTATCTTTCTAGCTGTCATCTAAAGTGTTGTTTGATGGGTAGCACAAACTCTAATTCTTTTCATAATTGTTATTCAATGGCAGGGTTGGAATAAATATGAATGAATCAAACTATATTCAGGTCACTAAAATAAGAATGTGTTTGCTTTATTCTAGTCCCCCTGAACATCCTTGCTTATAAAATCATGCTAGTTCCCTAAAAAATGAGTGAAAACAAATTTTTTTGGCTGTCATGAGGTTTATTTTAACATTCACTTGTATATAGTTGTGGGCTACAGTGTGTTGTTTCAATACATGCATATACTGCCCAGTGATTCACTTAGGGTAGAGATGGCATAGTTTTGTACCCAGAAGTCCATTACTTCTCTTCCTCCCCTGCACCCCCATCCCTGGCCTCGGGTAACCATTATTCTACTCTCTACTTCTATGAAAACCACTTTTTTTTTTTAGATTCCACATATGAGTGATGTCATGTGGTATTTATCTTTTTGTGCACGACTTACTTATCATGATGGTTTCCAGTTACATCCATGTTGCTGCAAATGATCGGATATCATTTTTAAAAAATAGCTAAGTAGTATTCCACTGTGCATATATACCACAGTTCTTTTTTTATCCGTTCATCCATTGATGGGCATTTAGGTTGATTCCTTCTCTTGGCTATTGTGAATAGAGCTGCAACGGACATGGGAGTGCACGTGTCTTTTAGATATACTGATTTCATTCCCTTTGGGTGTGTACCCAGTAGTGAGATACCTGGGTCATAGGGTAGATCTACTTTCAGTTCTCTGAGGACTCTCCACACTGTTTTGTACAATAGCTGTACCAATTTACACTCCCACCATCAATGTAGGAAAGTTCCTTATTCCCTACATCCTCGCCATCATTTGTTATTTCTTTTTTCTTTTTGATAATAGCCATTCTAACTGAAGTGAGATGATAAAAAACGAGTGAAATTTTAATAAGCTGAAGGAAGCAGGTGCCCCAGGGAGAATAGATCTGTTGCACTGTCAGAAAACCCCTCTGCAAGCACACACACAAAACACGCATGGCAGAAGGAATCAAAAGAATCAGTCAACTAAGGAGAATCACATGGATTGTATTTGCACCTGACAAAACTGCAAGTGGGCAAAGCACTAAATGCTTTCTGTACGCATTTGCTGTTTTGTTTGAATTTGTACTGTGTGTAACTCAGCGTGGTGTGTTTCTTGCTGGAGACTTTCAAAAATCATGAAGAGCCAGACGTAATCAGATAATCATGGCATTCATTCATTCATTCATTCATTCTTTCATTTACCTAATATTTATTGGTGTCTACTACATGCTTGACATAGAACAGTGAAGAAGGAAGACACGCTGCATTGGTTCAAAGACTCTAATGATTTAAGAGTGACAGGCAATGGACAGAGGAGTGAAACTTGGAGGACCATGAAGAACACCTATCATAATCAACACTGTCTACTGGCAATCCACATAGTCATAGTACAGTTGCTGGGGCTCCAGAGGTTCCATGTGCTCTGGCAAGTTTGGGTGATGGTCTCCTGAGAGTGCTCAGTAGCAGAAGCAGGCTTTCCCCTGTGTATTAATTTCCTATTACTGCTATAACAACTTCCATAAATTTAGTAACTTAAAAATATACAAATCTATTACCTTAGAATTCTGGAGGTCAGAAGTCTGAATTGGGTCTCACTGGGCTAAAATCAAGGTGTTGGCAGGTCTGTGCTCCTTTTGCGGGCTCTAGGGAAGAATCTGTCTCTTTGGCTTTTCCAGTTTCTAGAAGCCACCTGCATTCCTTGGCACATAGTCTCCTTCCTCCATCTTCAAACTCAGCAGCACAGCATTTTCAAATGTTTCTCTGACTCCGAAACTCCTGCTTTCCTCTTTCACTTAAGGATTATTGTGATTAACATTGAGCCCACCCAGATGACTCAAGATAATCTCCCTATCTCAAAATCCTTAACTTGGGCCGGCCCGGTGGCGCACTGGATAGTGCGCCGCTTGGGAAGCGCGGCGGCGCTCCCACCCGAGGGTTCGGATCCCACATACAGACCGGTTCCCGCTCACTGGCTGAGCGAGGCGCGGGAGCAACACTGAGGGTTGCGATCCCGTTGCCGGTCCCCGGTCCAGTACAGGGGCAGCACTGAGGGTTGCGATCTGTTGCCGGACACGGAAAAAGACAAAAGACAAAAAAAAAAAAAAAAAAAATCCTTAACTTAATCACATCTGTAAAGTCCCTTTTGCCATGTAAGGTAAGATATTCACAGGTCCTGGAGATTAGGATATGGGTATCCTCGGGGGGCCATTCTGCCTACCACACCTTGGGCTTCCTAGGCCTATCATTGACCTTGGCTCATGCCCTAAAGATATGAAGGACATCATGAGGGATGCAAGGCCTCAGATAATCAGTGCACTATTCTGGGTATCTGGAGGGAGCCAGGCCAGGGAGTTTATGGATATGTCACTAAAATGGATAATTTTTCCTGGCCCAAGATATCATATAGGCCCTTATGGACCATGGAACTTCAAGAAGGCTGTGCAGTCTTAAGGCTACCCTAAGCAGCTGCTTTTCCTAAGCATGTCTGATCTGTTTTATCAGTCAGGATAAGCTAGGTTATGCTGTGGTAACAAATAATCCTCAGCTTTCAGTAGATTATAACCACCAAGGTTTAAGTGATAATGCTACTCATCCATTGTGGGTCAGGAGGGCTCTGGTCTGTGCTCCTTGCTTTGAGACCCAGGATGACAGAGTAGCCACATTTCAGGCATCACCAATTGTAATGTCAGAGGGACAGAGAGAGATCATAGTACATGGAAGAGTGCCTTGCCCAGCAACTAAATACTTGGGCTTAGAAGTGACACAATTCATTGGTCAGAACTAGCAGATGGCCCCACGCAAACACAATAGGACTTAGGAAAGGCAATCTTACCATGTGCCTAGAAAGCAGAGAACAAGAGTATGTGGTGACTGGCATTAACTACTACTGCACTTACTGTTTTCTACTAGCTCCTGTCATAAACGAGGCTGTGCTCCCAGCAGGACCACTCTTGCAAATCCTAGGAATGATCTGAGTTGATCCAAATGCTGGTGTCAAATAGAAGCAAGTGGCAGCCCTACATCATGACCATGTTGGCCCCTGGTAGGCCACATTCATCCTGAGCATCTCACTGCAAAGAAAGTCCCCAGGAAGTGGCAAGGATCTGATTTGGCTCTGAGCTCCTGCAGACCTGAGTATTAGCCTTTGGAAATCAGTCTCGTACTTGGGAAGGTCTGTTCCAGTACAACTCAGTGGTTACACATTTGCGTGGTTCCTAAACAGGTGGGCTATGAGAGCATTTGTACGGTCTGTTGATACCAGGACACTGTAGTGAAGCTTGCAAGGCTATGTGGCTCATGCCAGCTATATCTGATTATCAGCAGGAAATAAAAACATGAGCATAGGTGAGCAACAATACCAAGCTCTCATGTATACCTCCCCTCCTGCCACCCACCTCAAACTCTGCAAGTAAGACTCAAAGCCTCTTACAGGTGAGAGGTTCTACCTGTACTCCCCACTAGTTGGCCCCTGTTGTGGGTTCTTGGCAGATACAACCACCTGGACTAAGACCAACTTGGACCAGATAGTTTATTGGGGCTGTTTAACTCTGGTTAAATAAGTCTCTGGCTCACAAATTTGTAATGGGATGGATTTTAACCAAAATATCCTTGCATTTTGGTGAGAAGCCAGAACACACTCTGGCTCAGAGAGAAAAGTGAGGTGATAGGTGAAAGGCTCAAATAGACCTGGTTAGTTCCTCTCCCTACATTCCTTGTAGATGGACACAAGCCCACCCGACCAGGTCTCTGAGCACCAAGCTTTACTCTGGCATTCAAAGGCAGGAGGTGCCCAGCTCTGCACCACTCATTGCATTCTCTTTGTAGCTGACTACTTGGACTAAAGGAGTATAGAAGCTGTGATACTCCTGCCATTGCTTTTCCTCATACCCCTAGTGAGGCAACTCTGGTCTCAGCTTGGACTGGATAGCAGGTGCAGCCAATAGCCAGCAATGCTTTTGAGCCTGTGGTTGCAGCCCAGGTCAGTTCACTGTGATTCACTCCTTGGAGAATTTTTGCTCAGGGAGCTGGCCTGGTTCTTTTGTATTATCTGCTTGGGTGGGTCTTCTGCATTCCCAAGAATGGCTACTTGCGTGGGAAGACCCACCTCTGGGCTCCCCCATCAGGTGTGGGCAGGCAAGGCTCTACTGGTGTGATCTAATGGGAAACCACCGCACTGCAGCCTACAAGCCTCCATAGTTTCAAGGAAACCTGGGTAGCAGGACTGTCTTTCCAGAGCTTTCTCAGAGCTGCAGAGGATCTGAAACTAGGGCCATTGTTGTCAGTGGGAAAGACTGGTGGCACAAGGTGAGCACCTGGGCTCTGGCCTCACCCCTGTCCTTAGCTGGTGAATGCCTCTCTACATGGAAGATTCTATGCCTTCCTGTTCCTCCTCAGAGTCAAGACTGAGTACCTTCAAAAGTGAGGATAAATCTTTCTTACCATGCAGCCAACAGGACACCCCTGGAAGTGTGGGTTCATGGTTTGAACATCATGTACGGTGGGCCACACTACACACTGTGTGAGGACCTGCTCTAAACTCTGGAGGGGTGGGCTCGAACAACTGAGGGGAAGAGATTTTCTCTGAGTTATTCAAATGAATCTGTATTTTCCCACTGGTAAATGCAGAATCTACAGATAGGCAGGGCCGATCTCTTGGCTGGCAAATGGATTTTGATATATCTTTGAAAAAATTAACACAGAGGGCCTAGGGAAAAAATCATTTTCCTCCTGTGCAATCTACCTTGAGGTCTGGGGCTACCAAGCACTTTCATATTGTGGCTGTATGGCCTAAGACTTCCAAGGGATGAGTGATCTAAGGGTGACCAGACAGCCAATGGAGGAAGTTGCTCTTATAGAAGCATCTAGTTAATAAAGGAAGATAGAAAATAGAATTTGAGTGTCACTATTTTTCAACCCTTAATGAAATAGATGAAATAGTAGATCTAGAAAATGACACTCAAAGGCTGCTAGTATCACAAAAAGAAACACAGACATGTGATCCCTGATGGAAGAACACATCACCACCTATGAAGTATTCTAGTAAGAAAAAAAAAAAAAATCAAACTTGAATTCAGTGAAGCTTTTCATCTAACTACCAATTTAAAGAAAATACAGGAGACAGAGGAACATGCTAAACAATACCATAGAGATTGGCAATCAGCAAAATTCAGGCTATGGGAAACTCTATAGTTGAGATAACCCAATCTCTTCAATAAATAAATTTTGAGAGAGAGAAAGAGAGAAGCTACATGAAAAGAAGACTTAAGCCCACATACACAAGTGACAATATATGCACCTTATTTGGATCTTGAACAAGTGTCAAAAATAAATTGAGACACTGAGGAAATTTTAATGCTGACCAGATATTTGGAGACATTAAGAATTATTACTGTTAGGCATAATAATGAAATTGTTATATCCATAAAAGAGCCCTTATCTTTTGGAGATACATACTGAACTAATTACAGATTAAATGATACCCAAGATTTGCTTCAAAATAGCCCAGATAAAGTGAGCGGTGAGTGGTGGTGGTGGTGGTAAAGGCGGGTAGGCATATAACTGAGATGAGGCTGGCCGTAGGGTGATCATTGTTGGAGCTGGGTGATGGGTACACGGGCATCATTTTACTGTGCTTTCTACTTTTGTATGTTTAAAATTTTCCAGAAGAGGAGGAGAAAGTGATGGAGAGAGGGGGGAATATAAATGAGATGGGAATGCAGGGGTCAAGCAGAGGAGTCAGCAGCAGGGGTGGGGCAAAGGACTGTCACATGGAGAGAGGATCATGGGGTCAGACTCCAGAGGTTGGTGTCTGACCTTCCATGCTGGCCAGGCCGTGCATGAGGACCCATGAGATTGGACGTTCTCCCCCCGCCTTCTCCTAGACACCACCCCAACAGCAATACATCTCTGAGTCTGTGTGAACAGTAAGAGCCTGCCATCTGTACCTCCAATTCAAAGTGAGGATAACTACCTTTCCCCCTGGAAATTACCAGCATGCTTCTCCCTCCTAGGTAGGGAGTGTCTGCTTCTTCCTTTGACCAAGGGCAGAATTCCCAGCACTGTTCTCAGAAGTCAGTCATAAATCCAGAAAGATTCTCAGTAGGACAGAGGGCAGCTCAGGGTCCCTTAATAAAAACTATTTGAAATGCAGGAAATTGAAGAAGGAAAATCAAAGCCTGAGACTGAACCAGCAATTAGATTGGCTCCCGGAATATATTTAAGTCCAATCAATCCATGAGGGAATTTCCGTCACGGTTCACTTTCTCTCTCCCACAGCCCATGGCTGGAATCATAGCCCTTCAATCAGAGTTCACCAGAAATACAGCAACATCCATCTTCTAAAATGCTTTATCACAGTTTTGCAAAGTCTCGGTACATCCCCCTGCTCTTCTGGATTTATTTACATATTGATTTATTTATTCCTTTCCCTACAGCAGGCTATCCTCCCGAGATTATACCATTTTATTTACAAAGACATTGGGGTCATGTGTCCGGACAATGAAGTCAGGGAGAAGGCCATCCTTGGATGTGCGGAGCTGCACAGAGCAGCCTTGTCAAAAACAAGCGTAGGGAGTGGGTGCGAGGAGGCAGCCACGGGCCTGGCGACTCCCTTAGTCATTTTGCCACCAAAGGAAAGGGCTTGTGCTGGAGGGAGGTCCAGGAGGAGAAGGCAAAAGGAAGGAAACGGCGTTGGGGGTGATAGGAAGGGCAGCAGGGAGCCCTGGGTGTGAGCTCTATGGGATCCCACCAGGTTGGGGACTGGGGTCTCCCCACTGCAACCCCAAATGGTGCACTGTCCCCATCAGGATGGAGTTAGCTTCATCTGTTTCCAGGGCCACACAGTACGGTGTGTGACTCCCCATGGATTGCCCCCCAGACAGAGGGCTCAGCTAAAAGAGAAAAGAAAAAAGGAGACTGCAAAAGAAAAGGAACTGGAAGAAACTGAGTTAAGGGAGAGAAATCCGTCCCCTGGCAAAGGCCCCAGGCTGCAAGAAAAAGCCTTCCAGTGCTTTTTATAGATGATTTTTTTTTTTTTTAACAAAGCTAACCACTGGAAAACTCCCTTCGTTCTGATTAGCATTCTTATCACTCTGTATTTTCCCCCTTTTTTCTCTGTCTCATTAGCACTCTTATTTTTAAGGAAAGGATTAGCCGAGACACAGGGATGACATCTTCACAGTGATCATAAAGGACTTCTCACTGGCATCGTGTCGGGCAAACCCAGCCGCTGCGGGAGGTGCTGCTTCTTGCCAGGTTACTGGTCAGACTACAGAAGCGGAGGGTGCGTGCAACTTGGCTTTCAACTTCCTTTTCAGGGTGGAGGCTCTGAGATTTCAGTGTTGAAAAGGACATGTTTGCATTTGCGTGGGATGGGTTTGAGGATGACAGGCGGGAGGAGAAAGTCAACGGCGAGGCTGGCCAGCTTTCTGGGCAGGACGTGTGTGTTCACATTGCGGCTTGAACTTCCAAGTGAGGTTTGATGTTGGAACCAGAATTCGTCCACTTCTTAAAGGCACAGTCCTCAGGCACTACCAGTGGGATAGTATGATTAATGCAATAGTCTGGCTGAAGGCTCCTAGAGCAAAAACTTCCCCCTCCAAAGGCTGCGTTCTTGAACCTGCTGCCTCAGAGGTTGGAAGAAAAAGTAGCAAAATGAGCTTCATCCGGGAAAAGTTCAAGCTAATACATCTTGGCAAACATAATAAAAAACACAGACAGTTGCTTTAAGAGACAGACCCAGAAAGAGGTCAAGTTCTGCTGAGAGAGGCAGAGCAGCAATTAGATGGGAGCTTATGTTGCAGCGTGGAAGCAGAGGGGTCAAAGAGAGGGTAGGACACTCTGCATCTGATTTCAGGAAGGGAACACCACACTGCAGCCGTGCTGAGCTCAGCGAGGGGGGAGAAAATCTAGAGGTGCAGAGGATCGGAGGGTGTGAGGGGCTGCTGGAATGAAAAAGCAATGAGCAGGCTGGATTTACCAGGACATATGAAAGAGCTCAGTGCAGTTTGTGTTGCTTGGCTAGTCAGAGAGTTGGGGTTTTATGCGGTGGACCCAGCCACATGTAAACGGTATAGTCAGTGGGAGTTATTTACTCTGATTTAAGGTTTCAGAATTAAAAGTTCTCACTGGAATGCTTAAAATAAAATTTTCAGCCAAAGAGAAAAATAAAGAACACTGAATTCCATCAGCCTGTGGAATAAATATGCTTCCCCCAGAAACATTGGAAAAATTATGTTATGAGATATTTCCTATTATAGAGGGAATATTAGCACCAAACTTATTAATTATATAACAGGATCTGCTGAGACACAATAGCCACTTTTTATCTTAGATTTAAGGTCAGCCAACCTGAGAAGGAATTCAAGGAAGAGGTGAGATCAGAGGTGCGATTTCCCCTAAGCTGTCTGGGCAGCTGTCACACTCTTCTGCCCCCCAGCCCCTTCCCAGGCTCACGCTAAGACAATTATTGGGGCCAGAGGCTAGTAAAACCCACGGTCACTCATCTCTAAACTCCTTGAAACTGCCTAGATTCCCCTTTAGTCTCTGCTAGAAGCTGCATCCTCACCTTCCTCTACTTAAGGCTGCTTTCTTCTCAACAAACACATTAAGATAAACACATTTAAGACTAATCATTCAATTATTTAATGCTATGGATGGTCTTCTGTTATTTTAATTGCTAGTATTGTGCAAATTGTTTCCTATATTGAAAGAAACGTTCCTTTCAGCTACATTTGGTTCAATGTGTTTCTATGGGCTAGAACTGGACTTTGACCTTCACTCGGCCACCACTGGTCATCAAATATTTATTGAGTATCTACTATGTGCTGTGTCTGAGTTATTAGAACAGGGTTTCCCTAGCACTCTAGGATCCTCACAACTGCTTTAAAAACAAGATTTAGGATCCTGGCTCATTTGCAAGTTGGGAAAGATCTGAACAATGACTGTGTATGCCCTTAGGGCTGGCATTCAGTGTCCACAAGTCAGGTTTCTGAGCCTGTCACCACTGCATGATGCACTGCCTAGGACAGAGAGCTTGATGACATTATGGTAACTAGTTCTTATGACAGAAATACTTTATGAGAGGAGAAATGGCAGGTCCCAGGCCTCTCCATCTACATGTGCAGAAAGCTCAGCTGGACCCTGGGTGCCTACAGCAGTATGGCAACAAGAGGGCTATGAAATGGGACCCTGGGAAGACCCAAGGGTCTTGGCAATTCGGTTGGAGACAGCTGTGTGGTGTTCCCATCCCGCTGGCCTGGGCTTCTGTCTAAAGGCGCCTTATTTGTGGCTTTTATTTTCTTCTACTTTTGCCCTTAGGTGCCCTATTGATGTTAGTAGATTTCCATATCAGAGGGGGACTTGAGGAGCTCAAAGAGGTTAATAAACTTGTCCAAGGCAAAGCCAGAAAGGCGCAGCTGAGCACTCCTGCTGCCCCTTGGAATCTGTCTTGGTTACAGCCGGAAGACTGCAAGTTCCCATGTGCCATTGAAGGGAATATTCAGTGGGACCCGCACAGGCTTTGGCATGTGCGAAATTTCACACCTCAGAGATAGCACTTCTGTTTGTGTCCAGGCTGTTTTCTTGCATGTTAGGTTTTTTGAAAGTGTGAGTTATTCTATACCAAGACCTTTATCATAAATTATTTAATTTCTTTTCCAGAAAAACATTTTCTCCATTTTGTTAATCACCCAGCAATTGTTGTTTTCCCCCACAAAAAGGATATATTTTTTCCTGATTACAAAAGTGTTACATGTTTATTTTTTTTTAATTTAAAGGCAGAAAAGCATAGAGAAAAAATTTTTTAACTGCCTGTAATTCCATCACTCAGACATAACTACTGTTAACATTTTGTGGAATTTGCTTTCAGTTTTTTCTCTATACACATATAATTTTTCAACAAAATTGGGATCATACTACTTCCTATGATTTATGCAGTTTGTATTCTATTTTACTAATGGAGAACTTTGTATTGTGAGCATGCTTTTATGCTGGTAAAGAATTTTTTAAATATTATTTTTAATGGCTGCATAATGTGTGAGCAAGTGAATTGACCATAATCTATTTAACAAACCTCTGTCTGAACATTTAGTTCTTTCCATCAGTTTGTTATCATAACATATACTTTGTTGAGCTTCCTCAATATGAATTTTTGCCCCACCCAGGATTATTTCCTTAGAATAAATTCCTAGGGGTGGAATTACTGAATGAAAGGGAATGAACTCTTAATCATCATTCTTTCTCCTCCAGAAGGCTTGACCAACCCTCCCTTCTGTCAGAAATGTCTGAGTGTCCATTTGGTGACATTGGGCCATTTTACAAAGATTTTTTTAAAGTATTCCAAATTCGATAGACATAAAATGGTATTTCAGTCTTGTTTTAAGGCTATTTGATTATTGATGAATTTGATTATGGTACACCTTATCATACCATAATTTTTGGATGGAAAAAAATCCTTGCAAGCTTTGGTTCTATTTTATGATTAGAATTTCTTCTGAGGCTTAACTATTCAGATGTGTCCTTTTATGAAAATAAGGAACTTGTTCAACAACTATTGCTTACAAAGCATTAATAGTGACAGATTTTCAAATGTTGCCAATTATTGTAGACAAGGTTAGCATTCTTCAGCAACAGTTTTCATAGATAAGGAAAATGCCCATGATATTTTTGCTACGACTATTATAGTTTGGTTTTGAAAAAACTCCCCCAAAGACTCCTTCATTGGCTATTTTTTTCCCGTGTCTCAAATATAGGTTTTCACCAAGACTCTTCACTGAGTCCTCTCCTCTTGTTTTGAAATTAAAGTCAGCAAGCTGTATCTTTTTTTTTTTTTTTCCTTTTTTGTCTTTTTTCGTGACCGGCAACGGATCGCAACCCTCAGTGTCGCGCCTGTACCGGACCGGGACCGGCAATGGGATCGCAACCCTCGGTGTTGCTCCCGCTCCTCGCTCAGCCAGTGAGCGGGAACCGGTCTGTATGTGGGATCCGAACCCTCTACTTGCTGCTTTGCACTTCAGCAAAACAGAACGAAATGGGTCTTGGCTTATACAGCCTTATAATTTAGACAGATGCCTACATACATACCCAGATTTAAATGCCTACAGCGCTAAGTGTTGTTATAGGGGTAGGCTACTGAAGGATGAGATTTACATGAGGCATGAGGATTTGGGGAGGATTCTTGTGCTGAGTTTTAGAAGAGAAGGCAGATTTTCCCAGAACGACTGAAAAAATATTTCTGGTCTCACATGCTCTTGTAGAGCCTCTCCACTCACCCATCAAGTGGCAGAGTCTTTGTCCCCTCCCATTAAACCTGAGTGGGCCTTTATGACTGCTTTGATGGGTAGAATGTGGCAGAAGTAAAGCTGCATGACTTCTGAGATGAGGTCATAAAAATCGATATGGCTTCCTCTTGGCTTTCTCTCACTTGAGACATAAGCCTTTGGATCCATCATGCTGAAGAAACGCGAGTGATATGGATTGATTTGTGTCCCCCAAGTTTTATGTATTAGAAGCTTGCTCCCCACTGTGACAGTTAAGAGGGTGCAAAATCCTATTATGGTAATTGAAAGGTGGGGCCTTGAAGAGGTGATTAGATTCTGAGGACCACACCCTAATGAATGGATTAATAATGTTGGTCATGGGTGTGGTTATGAGGGCTTTAAAAGAAGAGCATATGAGAGTCTCTCTCTCTGTCTGCTCTTGCCTTTCTTGAAATGTGATACCCTGCAGAGCCACCAAAGAAGATGCTCACCAGATCTGTTCTCTAGACTTTGGACTTCCCAGCCTCTGAAACTGTAAGCAGTAAATTTTGTTGCATATGAGAGTCTCTCTCTCTGTCTGCTCTTGCCTTTCTTGAAATGTGATACCCTGCAGAGCTACCAAAGAAGATGCTCACCAGATCTGTTCTCTAGACTTTGGACTTCCCAGCCTCTGAAACTGTAAGCAGTAAATTTTGTTTTCTTACAAATTACCCAGTTCTAGGTATTTTGTTATAAGCAACAGAAATGGACTCATATATACAGACAGAGGGAGAGAGAAAGAGAGAGAGATCCATCCCTCTGTCTCAGCTGGGCTGTAGACATGCAAGGGAGGAGCCTTTAGTTCATTTCAGCCCTAAGCACTTGTCCGATTACAACTACTTGAGACATTCAGAGCAAGAACCACCCAACTAAGCTCAGTCAATCCTCAGAACCATGAGAGTTCACGACAAAATGAAGTGACTAAAACAACATCGTGGTTGTCTTAAGCCGCAAGTTTGGATGTTGTTTATCACCCAATGATAGAAAACTGGAGCAGCAGATATGAGAAGAGGGAGCATTCCAGACAGAGGGAACCACCTGAGAGTTTTTCCCTCGCAGCTTTCATTCTGTTTTATGTTTTCAACTGTCCTTTCTATGCAAAGGAATCCTGTAGTTATAACTTCCATTCTCCTCTCTCCCAATGTCCAGTGTTTCTAATTGCTTCCTAGACAGTGGTGTCTGGGTATCCCACCCAAACCCCAAACTCAATATATCACAAAAGGGCTCAGAATGATCTCCTAGAAACATCTATTTCCTGTGTTTAGTATTTTTGTTAATGGTGCCACCACAGTCCCAGCTATCCAAGCTGTTAATATTGGTGTTTTTGTTGATTTTTCCCTCTCCCCAAATTTCACAAACAATCCCTTCCTGCACTCAGCAATTCTACTTCCACAATATTTTGCTCCTCTTGTGACACCACCATCAAGTTTTCCTACCCTACTTCTATTCAAGTTTAGACTCACATAGTTTGGATTAATACCTCCAAACTGGTCTCTAGTTTCTTCCACTCTCTGCTGCCACAATAGTTTCACCACTTAGCAATGCTAATTGTGTCATTTTTTGCACAAAAGCCTCCAGTAGTCCACTCCCTCTCACCTAATTTTTCACCAAAGTTATGGATAATGTAAGGGAAAAAAAGAAAGAAACAAGGACATAAGACTTCCAATTTGAGCAAATGATGAAATAATACCCTTGGAATTGGAGAGAAGAGAAGGCAGATTTAAAAGTAGAAGGCCCTCTGTATTTTCTGTCAGTCTCCACCCCCGCACCCCTTCCCACTACCCAGCATTGTGTCAATAAATGTCCTGGGGATTCATCACCTGCCTGCACCATATTCCCCCTGGTCACTCATACTCCCTCTTCCATCTTCCATCAGCTCAGGGTGGAACTGGAAAAGGGTTTCTGGGGAGAGCACGGAGCCAGCCTTGGATGGTGGCTGAAGGCTAGGGACTGGGGAATGCTCAGCAATGTGTACCCATGGGTCTAGCTCAGTTGTTGGAATATGATCAGTGCCAGGGAGGTGGTTGGCAGGGGTGGAGCAGGGGATGGGTATGTAGGGGAGTCAGTGAGATTCCATGAAACAATGAGGTTGGGTAAGAGTCACTGCTTAGAGGTCAGGTTTGGTTCTCTCCAGGGAATATTTACACGCTCTTCCCTTCTGTTTTAAAGTGGAAGCTACAAAGCACCTGATCTCATCCTTATTATTGCTGGAATGAAAGGAGTGAGTGGTTGGCATCAGCAGAGCAGGGCAGAGGGGGTCAAGTGGGTGGAATGGCAGCAAAGTGCCAGGAGGAGATCTGACTAGTGGGCTGGCCAAGCATTCCAATGTCTAAGATCAATCATTGGTCTCACAGTTCTGGTGTCTTCAACAATTTGAGGAAATACAAGAAATCTGCCTCCTTTGGTTGAGTTGCTCCTAGAGAGTTCTTATATGGAAGCCCAATATGACTGGATCAGATTATGAGAGTCAGGGA
The DNA here is from genome assembly GCF_000696425.1 of Galeopterus variegatus. Taxonomy (NCBI): domain Eukaryota; kingdom Metazoa; phylum Chordata; class Mammalia; order Dermoptera; family Cynocephalidae; genus Galeopterus; species Galeopterus variegatus. The sequence goes on from NW_007727260.1 coordinate 408,449, forward strand.
GAGCTTGAAAAAGCCTCTGTGTACAGCATGACAAAGGCTGTCCTGAGAAGTGCCAAGCCTGGGGAAACTGAGGTTGGCAAGGGCCATTCAGGTGGTGATGAGGGCTCTTGCTCTGAGGGCCTTTGGAGGCTTTGACGACTGTTGGCTCCTTGAGGAGCTTCTCACTAGGGGCTCTTGTGCCTGCATGACCAGCCAGGTTCAGCTGTAGGAGGAACGTGCTCTGGGAGCCGAGGCCACAGTGGAACTAATGCTGCGGTGCTTATGTAGAAATGCCAGCCTGTGCCAGGAACCCTGCCTGGGGCCAGGAGGGGTAGGGTGCTATTTCAGTCATTTAGTCTTCACCAACAGCTACTAGCTGTGTGCATCCTATGCGAAGCTAGGGAAATAATGGAGAAAAAGCAGTCCCTGTCTTTAAGGAATTCACAGTTTACTAGGAGAAACAGAGCAATAAAAGGTGATTTCAGTACAGTATGGGGCATGCAGGGAAGCACCAGGTGGGACATCTAACTCTGACCTGGGCATCAGCAAAGCCTTTCTGGAGAAAATCTTGATAATTCATTGAACATGTGAAACCATCTGTGTCCTCCAAACCCAGACCAGAAAGAGCTCAGCATAAAATTTTTGTGCAAAAAGTCTGCATGGTCCTTTGGATCTTAAGAAATTTAGGATGTCCTTGACAGTTTGGGGAGCAGTTCACCCCAGCATTGCAGGCTAGAAGGTCTCGAAGTAGCTATACCATTGCAGGTTTCTGGCTAGGTGGCCTCTGGGTGATGTGTCCCTCCACTGGTGGCTATGGTCAGCTAGTACTCCCAGTTGCTGGTACCTGATTGCCAAGGTGGCTGGGCTCACAGGATGTGGGTCAACAAGCAGACTCGGGCTGTGCTGCCACCTAAGCAGGGGCCCGGCTGTGTCTCTCTGTCCCTGGATATGTGGCTAAGTATGTTAGATTGGGGCTTGCTCACTCCCTTGGCACATGTACCTGCATGTACACCAGATTTAGGCTCAAGAGGAGGGGAATTGGGGGATCTTGCTTCTACCCCAGCCATCTGATACAATCTTCCTTTCACCAGCTTCTGCATCTGAGCATCAGCCACGAATAAGGCTAGTAAAAAGTGACTTTTTATATTCTTATCCTGCTATTCCTTGTATGGGATCCCAAGGGGCAGAGGATGATTGTCAGGACGGTATTTTAGCCTTCCTGGGTCCCTGGCTATAATACTATTACAATATTTATAATTGCACTGAAACCTCAACGCCAGCCTCTAATGGCCCCCTGGAAAGGGAAAGCAGAGACTTTTGCTTATGGACATATTGGACTGAAGCCTAAAGGCCTTGGGATCCTCCTAGACATATTGGCTCAGCTTCAGGAAACAGCAGTGAGCAGACAGAATGGGCAGCTCAGGGCTTGGGGTGGAAGTGCCAGTCCTGTCCCCAGCCCTTCTGGGGGAGTAGCTGTGCCGGGTGCTCAGCCTCGCTGTGATGGTGATGCATTGTGGCATGAGTCTGGCGAGGTTTTCAGCTGCGAGGTCTGGGCCAACTGGTCCCAGGGAGATGGGTGTGTATGGAGAGGGTGATGGAGGGAAGGGATCCATGCAGGTCGTCCTTGGACTGATCTCAGAGGGGATTCTTTCTTCTGGATGAATCCTGGCCCAAAAGGTCCTGGCAGGCTAAATAATGGCCCCCAGAGATGCCCATGCCTCTTCCCTGGAAACTGTGAACATGTTAAGTTACACGGCAAGAGGGACTTTGTAGATGTAATTAAGGTTATAAATCTAAAGATGGGAAGATTATGCTCGATTACCCAGGTGGGCTCAGTATAATCACATGAGCCCTTAAAAGTGGAAGAACATTTTATGGTTGGGGAGAGGGAGGTGGCAGAAGAGAAAACAGGAAAGATAAGGAAGGCATGAAAAGGACTTGACCCTCTATTGCCGGCTTTGAAGATAAAGGAGGACATGAAACAAGGAATGTACGTGGTTTCTAAAAGCTGAGAATGAGCCTGGGCCAACAGCCACCAAGAAAATGGGGACCCCAGTCATACAACCATGTGCCTGGGAGGGATCCTCCCCCAGAGCCTCCAGTAAGGAACACAGCCCTGCTGATATCTTGCTGGTAGCCTGGACAGACCAATGCCAAACTCCAGACCTACAAACTGTGAGATAATAAATGGGTGTGGTTCTAAGCCCCCAAATCTGTAGTAATTTGTCACGGCAGCAATAGGAAATTAATTCAGAGGGGGAAGGTATTACTGAATCAGCCCATGACCTAGGTCCTGGTGCACTTGGCCAACTGCACTTTCTCAAAAGGCTGGTAGATGGGATTTCTAAAACACAAACTGCGATTCTCACAGGAATGCTCCGTCAGCCTCTTGGGACTCTGATTCTGAACAGGGAGCTCTGCCTCTTAGCCACTGGCATCATGGTTGCTATCTGGGCCCTCCTCTGATAGTCCTGTTCCTGTCACCTGCAGATAGATGGCTTTCTGAATGAGGAGACCTGCAGTGGCCCTGAAGCCTTCCGAGCAGAAAGAGTGGTCCATGGGCCGGGAATAGATATGTCTAGTGGAGTCAGGTAGAGCACAATCTGTGCCCCAAAAGGAGAGAGTCGTGGCAGTCAGGGTAGTGTCTTGTCTTTAAGGGTGTGGTTCTAGACCCTGAGGACAGAGATATGAGCTGAGATGTCTTTGAGTCCTCCCAGAGACAGGGTCAGATACAATTATGTAAGCTCTGTGCTGGGTGATTAGCCAACCCTTCCTGAAGTGCCAGCTGGGGACAGTGCTTGGATACCAACAATCAGGAAGGTGGACCTTTCCAGATAGGATCCAGTTAGCCGGGAGGATGTTGCAGCCACTGGGTTTTTGCCTGTGTTTGTCTAGGTCATCTCAATCTCCTTTTTTAAAGAGGAGCAGATTCATCTGATGAATCACAGGGTATCACTCACCCAATTCCCCAAAGTGGTCAGCTTATCCAGAAGAGGGGAAACAAGGCAAAACCAAACTCCCCCAGCTTGACCGAGTTGCCCAGGTAGCGGGAGTGGTGATGATTTAGGAGGGAAATCAAGGCTCTATCCCTTCCCCAAATCTTTCTGGCAAATGAATAAATTAGCAGGGGGAAATCATGATGAGATTCTAGCCTTTCAACTTAAATTCTAAAAGAAGATCCAAATAGTAACCAAACAAACAGGGAAAGGAGTCGAGATTTCACTCATCCTATTTTCAAGCAAATGATAAACCCTAATAGAACTGTCCTCAAAGATAAGAAAGCAGAAAAAAACCAGCATGGAACCTATGCAAAAAAGCACGTAGTAGACAAAAGATGGATGAAGATAATTCTTCAAAGTTCTACTCTAGGAAACAGAAGAATGACAAAATTTTGCCTTGGAGAGGGGCTGGAGATCAGCCCTTTCATGCTCCACTGGTGGTGACATGAATTGGTCCAGCCTTCTGCAGTACTGGTAGGAATGAACGTTTTAAATGAGTGTACCTCTGACCCAGCAATCCCACTCCTTGTGAGACAATAATTACCAAAGCATACAAAAATTGAAAGGCTTTTAAATGAGTGTACCTCTGACCCAGCAATCCCACTCCTTGTGAGACAATAATTACCAAAGAAAGCATACAAAAATCGAAAGGAAAGGACATCCATCTCAGCTTTGTTTATAATACTGAACATGAATATTCATCAATAGAGTCAAATCATTGGTTAAAGAAATCATGGTACTTCCATGTAGGTAATACATAAATGATGACGTAGATCTTGATTTGATGACATGGGAATCTGCTAATGACACCTGTAATTGAGTACAGAAAGGGAATAACAGAAGAGCATGATCTCATTTGTGCCATATTTTAATAGGCTCACATAGAGAGATGTCTGGAAGGTAAAGTAAAAAATTTTACTTTATTCTTTGTGTGTTTCTGTATTATTTCAATATTTGTAAGCATGAATCTTTAAAAGAATAATGCTATTTTCAAATAAAGAAGAAATGTGGAAGAAGTCTACTCAACCTACCGAATGTGATGGATCCAGAGTTAACAAGTTGGAAAATGCCAGTTACCATAGAGAATCATAAAGAATGACATAGGCATATGTTAAACATTTTATTTTAATTTAAAACATAAATGAACACCCACTCACTGTCTTTCGATAGAGGGATATTTTAATTTTTGTAAAACTAATCCGAGTGCAGAATCCTCCTCGATTTTTTTCTCCATAGATTTTGCCTACATTTAATTCGATACTGATTTTTTACTCACCTTCATCAGGTCCACCCTCATTCTCAATACTCTGTCTTCCTTGCTCGCTTCTAGATCAAGAGTGGAAAAGTTGAAAACTTTATCAACCTTCTCTCATTCTCAATACTCTGTCTTCCTTGCTCGCTTCTAGATCAAGAGTGGAAAAGTTGAAAACTTTCTCTACCAACCTTCTCTTGAGTGGAAAAGTTGAAAACTTTATCAACCTTCTCTCTAGCAGGGGTGGCCAGTGGCAAAATTCTTGTCAACGAGGCATGAAGAGTCTACCGAGGGTTTCTGAGGCAGCTTTAGCTTTCAGGTTTCCATTCATCCACACAGTCAGCTGCCAATATTTCATTCCTTTACTCCTATGCTAGTTTCTTTCCTCCTGTCCTTATACCACTGCACCCAATATACCCGCTGGGCATTGCAGGACATCACTGTAGATTCCGTGGGACTCTTCCACTCCACTGAGTTGATTACAGACTGTTGTTGCATCTTCTGGACACTGTTGTATCTTGCCTGCATGACTGCTGCTGCTCCTGGACACTGCCACCTCTGCCATTCACTGATGCCACCATCGTCAACACCAGTGCCAGTACCCCAGGCCCCATGGCATCAAAGCCGTGCAATGGTCTACAGCAAAATGGTGGGGATGGGGAGGAGAGTGCCTCTACCACTTGACATGCTACACTCTGTGAGAGGATCCCCAAGTGAGGGCTGCTCATACCCCTCTGTCTCCCTGAGTTTTGGGTGAAAGAGCCCTTTCCAATTTAATTCACACTCTCTTGCTGTGACCCAAGCCACAGGAGCCTGGCTGGGAAAGATCTGAGCGATGAACACGCAGCTACACATGAAATCACTTCTCACTTGAAAACCAAGACTCCATCAATGGGCCAGCTTGGTATGTCTGACTCTTGAGTTGAGGAAATTCTCTCCTAGCAGGTTCCTACCCCCTCATGCCAACAGACCCCTCCCAAGTTCTCTAGACATGGTTAGATTTTATTGGTGAGCACACTTGGACTCAAGCCGGGTCTTCCATTGCAGATTTTTTAGGAGAGGGAGTGGAAAGCAGGGGAAGATTCTTAAATATTTTTACTTTTAAAGAATAAATCTTGTTTTATGATTATAAAATTAATACATACTCCTTATGAAAAAATATGCAAAAAGAAGACAGTGAAGAAAATAAAACTCATCCTTAATCCCACTACTTAGAAATAATTACAAATAATGTTTTGATGGTCTTTAACTCCTCTATTGTTTCATATTACTAAGATCACACTGTTTATATAATTTTATAGCCTGCTTTTTTAATGACCTATTATTATATCAGAAGCAATCTCCTTTGTCTTTAACTCCTCTATTGTTTCATATTACTAAGATCACACTGTTTATATAATTTTATAGCCTACTTTTTTAATGACCTATTTTTATATCAGAAGCAATCTCCTTTAATACTAAAACTTATTTACAAGCAAACTTTTAATGGTTACATGATACCCAATGTTACAGGTATTAATTAGGAATCTTTTGGTTGGAAATCACAGAAACCTACTCAAGTAAGTGTAAATTTTTTTAAAAAAAAGCAGTTTGTTAAGGGGATCAGGGATGTTTCCTGGAAACTAAAGGCAGAAATGCAGCCAGACCTCAGGACTAGATTATGAGCAGGGACTGGAATAGGGTGTAGGAAACCCAGGTTGCCACTTCCCTGCAACTCACATCTGTTGTCTGCTGTATTTTTCCAGTTTCATGCTTTTATGTATCGCCTTTTGCAAAAAACATGGCCACTGACCACTGCTGAGATTACAGGTCCAGGAACTCCAGAGAGAAACCGATCTCTCTCAGTTCTGGTTTCAGGTATTTGGGAGGATGCCCTGTTTGGCACAGTTTTGATCAGGTGCTGACCCTAGTTGAGTCAACAGTGGGGAGAAGAACTGGGGTCATTGAGTAGGAACCCAGCTGTTCCTATTGAAATGTGAACAGTGGCAGTGTGAGGGGTTAAAGGAGAGGGAGCTCCCAGAACACTGGAAGTAGGCAGAGTCTGGTCAGGCAACATATGTAGATACCCTATAATTTACCAAACCATCTCCCTAAGGTTTTAATCAGCACATGCAAGTAGATACTGGGTTGGGGGTGAATGTTGATGTGTTGCCTCTCCCCAGTCCCCAAGAGCACACAAGTCCCAGGCCCTACTCAGCCAAGATGCCAACAGCTTACAGACAGGAATTAATGGAAATGACAGAGAGAATTCTCCTAGGTTAGCAAGCGTTGTTGCTGGACTTCTATAGACCCAAGAGTAAAGCTTTCTGTCTGCAGCTCTCCTCTCAGGAAAAAGCTTCAACTTGTCCATAATAGAGAAGCCTCTCATTCAGTAGAGTTAATGACTGGTAAATTTCAACAAGGGAAGGAAATACATCTTTCCATCATGAATAACCAGTCTGCTGCAGGGGGTAATTGTGTCGGAAATAAGGCTTGGATTTTCCAAGGAGTTGGATGGTTTTATGATCATTAATAACATTCACAGTTATGCATGTGTGGATTTCATATTTCATGGTATGGGTTGATTGCCTGAAGGGGTCAGGAAGGCATATTTTCTAGGATTACACGAGTGAATAGGTCCATTATCAGAGACTTTTATCTTCTAAAGCATTAATTGTCGGTCACTGATTTGATGAAATGATCAGAAATGAAACAAAACAAAGCCCTGTGTTTTTATGTGTTTCTAGGGCTTGTTCCTGAGGTATTACTGACTTACAAAGAGGCTTGGGGCATGTTCTGGTTCGGTGGTCCTAGCTCAAGGCTGGAAGGAGGCAGGAGCTGGTACTGAGGCTGGTAGCTGTTGGCTCCATTCTGATTTGCACAAATTAAGGAGCATGGGAATTTCCTGCCTCACACAGGAAGGAATCTTTCCCAGCCCCCTTCCCCTCCCCCCGCCATCAGAACTTAGTCTCCAGTGCAAGGATTGGATAGATCATGCATTAATGCCCTTGTGCACGGGAGGCTGGCAAATACGGCTTTCAGATTTCCACCTCAACACCCTCCTGTAGTGGGAGGCTGGGTTGGCCAGCAAGAAAACGTTGCTGTTGAGTGGGAAACCCAGAGTGTCTCCAACTCCACTGTGCACAAAGCCTGGTGCTAGGCATCATGATGGGACATAGAATAAGTACAAGTCATGGTTTCTACCCTCAAAGAGCTCAGTATCTTTAAGTGCAACTGAGATAATGGTGCCAACTCTAGTCAGAAAAGAAAGAAAAGGATGAGATCAGTATGCGCTGGAACAGTCTGAACAGACTTTTAGAAGAGGTGGGAAAGAGCAGGAGCCTGGAATGGGTGGTGGAATTCTAAAGGTGGAGGGAGAATGGAGAACATTCCAAGTTGGGGAAGCGCACTTAGGCTAAGATGATAAAGCAGGGAGACAAGACTGCTGCACCCACAGGGCACTGTGGGGTGGGGGTTGTACAGAATGGCCCCCCAGGCCAGCTCAGAAGGAGGCTGTGACCACAGAGCAGCTCTAGGCCTCAGGGCCCTGAAAGGTGGGCAGAGAATTTGTACTGAATATTCAGTGTTCATGACTGTCAAGCTCTTTTGCCTGCCCATAATCCTGATGACTGGGCTAATTGTCGAGCTAGGGCTGGGTCTGGAGCTCACAGACCCCTCAAGCCCATTGTCCAGATTGGGTCGCAAACCCTTCACATTCCAGGCTGGGTCCCCAGACCCCTCACACGCAGGTCTATGAGCTAGGTAACCAACCAAAAGGTCTTTGGAGCCATAGGTTGGAGAGCATGGCCATGTGTGGCAGCTGCCCAAGGCAGTAAAATGCCAGCCAAGTAGCCACACCATGCATGTGCACTAACTCCACCCACCCACACACAATTTGCTTACAAAGAATGCATCACACCACCCCATAACTAAGGCAAGCAGGCCTGATTAAATTATTCTGTGTTCCCAACAAACAATGACCATGAAGGTTTTTGAGCAAACTGGCCAGCTAGCCAAAGGAGGGCTATTTTAGGAAGATGGATCTGTTAGTAGTATGGGATAGGGGTTAGAGGAGAGAGAGACTTAAGGAGACAGGTTAGGAGGCTGTTGGAGTGACTGAGACACAAGGGAGGCAGGAAAGGCCTGTCATGTCCAGGGATCCAGATGAGAAAATGTTCCTGGTTGGGGTAAGGTGTAGGAAACTCAGAGAAGGACAGATAGGGCTGGTTGTCCAGGAGGCCTAGGAGGATCAGCGTTTGGGAGGAGCCAAGGGGAACCCCAAGATACATCCTTGGCCTTATGACAGTCCTGTGGGCCTAGAGAAATCTGTCGCTCAGCAGAGCTGCTGTGAGATCTTGGACCTCTGGGATCAGGCTGGCAACAGAGGAGAGACCTGCATTGCTCAAAACCAGGGTCCTTGGGGTAGACTTCGTGTGACACCTCCAAGGAGCATGAGTGATGAGGTCTTTTAAATCCTGCAGGGCCCAAGCCTCCTGGAGGAAGAATCACTGGGGCTCAGTGCAGGGAAGTGAATCGGAACTGGCTGACCATCACACAGGGCAGTGGCCTTGGAATCTGGGAGGAAAGGGCAGGTCCAGGAGGCACCTTGAGATTCCCCCTTCTGGACAGATATTGAGGCAGAGCACAGATGTGCAGCCTCTCAAGAGGAGACCATTCATCAGGCATTGTGTGGACCCTGCAGCAGCATCCAGAAGGGAACTTAGGGGTGAGCTGGTCCAACCCCTTTATTATATGGAAGGGGAAACTGAGACCCAGAGAGCAGGAGACACTGGCCAAAGATCACAGGGTAAGTTCTACTACACATCCTAATGATTTACCAGCAGGGAGACTCTGGGTGAAGCACCCAAAAACAATTGTCTGCCTACTGTCCTTCCAGTGCTCATTTACCAGTGTGGATTCTGGACGGCTGAGTCTGTGTCTGCCAGCTCAGAGCCCTTTTCACCAACAGACTCATTGGTCCCAGTAGAGGAAGCAACTGGCCTCTCTTCCGCAGGTGAAACCCATGTTGCTCTGGGTAGGATTTTCCCCTCCCCCTCAGCAGACACCTCCTATTCCTCCCACTCGACATTCTGCCAGGGCCTTACCTGGAACATCGGGCATCAAACCTCCCTGGGCCTGCAGGGCTACAGCTGTGCTAGAGTGTGGTGACCAGGTCCCTGACTTGTGAGTCCTCCAGGATGTCATCCCCTACCCTTGAGGAGCCAAGCCTGGTTCTTGGCACTGAGGGGAATGGAACTGTGACTATTCATAGGCTTTCCTTGGGAACCCAGGTGGCCTGCCCTTGCTCAGCACTGGAGAGCTGGGGCTCAGATATGCCCCTTGGCTATCACAGCTCACAACAGCATTTACAACTGCTGGGCTGAAACTTGGTGTAATCAATGTATTTGTAAACCATGGTTTTTAACGATAAAGACCAGGAAATTGAAGCATTGAGAGGAAACTTCAGGGGTAAGGTGGATTCTGGATAAACTGATCCAACTGATTCTTGCTGAAGACAGGCCAGGGTGATCAGACCTCACCTGGGGGATGGTGGAGGATGAAGAACCTGATGAGATATAGAGGATGACCAGATATCAAGGAAGGATAAACTGACTTAGAAGGATTCTTGCTAAAATTGGACAATGCAGAGGTGAACACGGAAACCCGAAGTTGGGGCTGAATTGAGAAGAGAGTTCAGGGGAACCTGCATAGAGTTCAGTCAAAGAGCATCCTTGTCAGAGTCTCACACCTTGAACATTCTCTGAAGCTATTAGGAAAAAGAAGTCTTTCTCCTGGACTGGAAGTGGTAGCCGGAGGGCCTGGAGTTTCTGGGGCCACCATGGAGAGAGGGAGGGCCTGGAAATGAAGCCAACAGGGGGGGAACAGTGTCAACCTTGGTGACATCAGCTGAGTGGCTGGATCCAGCCCTGCTTGCAGCCAGATACCCCCAGCTTGACTGTCTTTGAGCCAATAAATTTCAGGTTTTGTTTAATCCAATTTGATTTGAGTTTGTTAGTTGTAATGTCCTATCTATTATAAGAATGTTTCTCAAAATTCAAAATAAGCTGTTATGCATGTAAGTCTTCTTTCCCTGCTGTTACTTCTGTCTAGATAGGTTGGTGTGAGCAATTTAATGACCAGAGAAAGGCAATATTTTAGACTTAAATAGAACTGGCTCTATAATCCAATCTCACGACTTTGCTGTGTGGATCACATGAGATAAAATTTGTGGTGGGTAGTCCAACAGGCTGTCATACAAAAATTTTATGTTTTGCTTTTGTTATATTATGTGGGGGGGGTTTTGAGAAAAGCTGCCAGCTGCCTCTCAGTCTGGGTAGGGGCAGGGACCACCTCATGCTACCCCTCTTAGTTGTACGAATTGTCAGGCCAGCAGGCTACCTGGGGAAAAGGTATAACAGGGCTTTTATCTGATGCAGCAAAGACAGATGAATCCCTGGGTGTGCAGAACTGTGGGGAGTGGGAGAATCAATTTGCAGAAATCACCCAGAGAACCTCCTGGGAGGAATGAACTGAGAGCCCAACTCCTTTTCTCTGAGATCTGGGGCTGGTACTGGACCAAGTCCTAGTATCAGGGAAGAGTGAGAAGAATCCTGTAACAAATGTACCATGAGAGCAGAAACAGACCAGTACGCTGCTGTGTACAGAGTCATAAAGGAGAAATGCGAGAGAATGGTTCTGGGTTTAGGACACAAGGCATGCTGGAGCCTGCTGTAACCACCCCTTCTAGTGAAGACCTCCACCTTGCAGAAGCAGCTGTCTGTGAAAGAACTGGTCACTCCCCACCATGGTAACAACCAGATAACTGTATTAGTAGCAGCAGTAGTAGTAATAGTAGCAGCAGCAGCAGGAGTAATAGCTAATGGTTACTAAAGTATAATAATCCCAACGATTCTATGAGCTTGGCACCATTATTATCCCCAGTTTACAGATGACAAAACTGAGGTAAGAAAGACTAAGCACTTTGCCCACTGGATTCTGACTCCAGAGCCCCCACACCCTCCCACTCCTTAGCCATCGCCCTTCAGACAGCCTGATAAGAGCTTCCTGCCCTCTGCCTGTGCCCCTCCATGGCAGGCAGCCCCACTGGAACAGATTCTTACCCAAGCCGAGGCTGGGGGAGGATGTGAATAAATAGTGCCATGACTTTGAGGGCCTTGGCCCACTGGGGTAGAGCAGTAATACTGGAGAAGTGAAATCACCCACAACCCACAGTGCCTACCACTCAGTCAGCCATTCCATCGTGGAAGCCAGAGAGGACCAGTTACTCTGTTTGGGAAGTGCTCTTCTGCCTCAGAAGCTTCTCCACCCCAGCTAGAGCTCCTCCCCTGCTAGGACAACACAGTAGATCATGGAAGAGACTTTCTCCCTTTCTTCCTCTCAGTAACAGAAATAACGCACCAGGTGTTAGCAGGGCACGTGGCTGCCCAGCTAGAGACAACATCTCCCGGCCTCCCTTGCAGCTAGGTATGTCCACATGACTACAGTTTTGGCCAGTGAGATGTGAGCAAAAGTGATGTGTGCCACTTTGGGATCTTCACTTAAAAGGACTGGGTTTCCCTTACGCAGCCCCTTTGCTTTTCCTTTCTGGTTGGGCAAGAGTAACGAATCGGTCCTATGCTCTGGCCCCAGACATGAAAGCCACATATTCAGGATGTACTTCACCAATCCTGTACTTCTGATATCTGGACATTAATGCATAGGAGAAGTAAGCATCTGAAACTTCTATCTTAGATCAGTCACTATGTTTTTTGGTTCCTTTGTCTATAGCCTAACTACTATGATGCTTAAGCTGACTGAAATGTCCAACCCCCTAAAAAAAACAAGTCAAAAGCTCTTGTAGCATATGGAGATGCCTAAAAAAATAAGGATTTTGATGAGAAAGAGGGTCTTGAGGGAGAAACACAGGATTTCCTGATAATACAAGCATACAGTTGGCCATTCACCGTAAGGAGAGTTATCAGTTAGGATAGACTAAATTATGCCATATTAATAAGCATCTCCAAAAGCTCTGTGGTTTAACACATAAATGCTTATTTCTTACTCATGCAAAATCCACCATGGGTCCAGATGACACTTCATGGCAACCATCTTCAGCGTGGTAACCCAGTGACCTAAGCTCCTTCCATCTTTTGGCTCTGCCATCTTAACACGAGGCCTTCCCTGAGATCACCGTAGCAGGCAAAAAGAGCATTGGAAGGTCTCACCATCAATCAAATGCTTCAGTCTAGAAGTGAGGCATGTCACTTCCATTCACGTCCCAATGACTGGTCTTAGGCTCTGCCTAACTGTGGGGAGATGGAGAAGTGCTGTCTTCCAGGTGCCAAAAGAAGAACTGGGTACGGATAAGCACTGGAAGTCTCCCCACAAAGGGCCTCTCCAATTGCACATGTAACGTACTCAGTACAGGGGCTAAGTGGAGACAAGGGGCAAAAAGCCCCAAGAGAGGGAAAAAGAGGAGAAGAAGAAAGAAGGGAGAAGCATGAAGGAAATTTATAGAAAGAAATTAGATCCAGAACCCAAAGCAAGAAGGTCCTGGGGCCCAGCCACTGGTGTGCTGGAGCTGGCTCGTGTACCAGCCCATGCATGTCAGTTGCTAAATCTTCAGGAAGTTTGCAAGCCAGTTGTTAAACACAATGATTATTAAAAATTAAATAAACTTAAAATTAAATAAATTATATCAAAGACAAAGGTAATAAATACACAAAACACATCATTTCCTGATTCTCTCTCACTACATTTTACTATTATCTATGTTCGTGAGGTTATCACCATCTATTACAGTACGGTGATCTCTTCTTCCCATGCATGTCCTGAGACATGACTTGGTAGCTGGTGGGAGTATTTACCCCATGAAATCAGCAAATGCTACAAATAGGGCTTTTGTTCCCTAGAGAGCTGGCTGTTAGACATTTATCAGCCTAAGATTGGCCTTCCTTTTCCAGTACATCTAAACTGGGAGTTGCAGTGAAGCCGGTAAGTGTGCTCTGATCTCTCTCTGGTGAACTTTCCATCTGTCACCAGCGACGGGTTGAGAGCAGGGAGTTTAGGGAGTACTGATGGGTGAGTGTTTCCATTTGGAGTTCCTATGGGAATGGGCTGCAGGGTCAGCAACCCTAAATCATAGCATTTTGCAGATACAGACATTCCCTTCCATCTCTGCTAAGCGTGGCCCTCACTCAGAAGCCTGCACCATTGTTTGGTCTCAAGGAACCAAAGGCTGGTGCTGAATAGTAATAATCACCTGCCAGGAGCCTATTGACCAGGAGGACTGCCTGCTGCCTGTAACTCCTGGTAACAGGGAGGCCCTTCTGGGAGCCATCCTTGCGCTTGCTCCACAATGACACAGTGGTGACTCTTTCTCTCTTGAAGTGTTTTCACTGGGTCTCTAAGACAGTAGCTGCTAGAACTGAAGCCAAGACTGGCAATGTGAACTGTGAGGGGTCTGAGTTTATTCGGCCAACACAGAATGTAGCTGTGTGTGCATGGGCTTGTTTTTATGGCTGCTGTAAAAATTCTCCTAACATTCACTACTTCACTTTCCCCTGAAGCTCTGAGCCTCTCTCCTCCCCCTCTGTACCCAGCTCAGCATTACTGGCCATTTACCCTCCAGTGTTCAGGGCCCCTTTTAAAGCACTATTAGATGTCTGGATGGTTTATGGATCTCTGGGCTTCTGACTCCATATACTACATTACTCTAAAAGCCGGACCCTCAGACGCAATCGCAGAGGGGAAAGTTGGAGGGGGAAGTGCATGAGTTTACTTTTTAATGCGTGAATATATTAAACCAAATGGATAGAAATGCTTCGCTAGCAATTTTTACTTTTTTATAGGTTTCTGATTTTTTAAAATCAATTAGCATGTTTTTAGTTATGTTAACGGAAAGTTGGAGGGGGAAGTGCATGAGTTTACTTTTTAATGCGTGAATATATTAAACCAAATAGATAGAAATGCTTCGCTAGCAATTTTTACTTTTTTATAGGTTTCTGATTTTTTAAAATCAATTAGCATGTTTTTAGTTATGTTAATTCACGTGGTCTCAGGATCTTCAGTCTTTGGGGAATCTCTTTCCTCTAGTGGCCAATTAAACTTGCTCAAGCCTCCATCCCATGTGCCATTGAAAATTCACTGTTCTTCCTGGGATTTCTGAGGGATCCCAAAGGATTTTACATTCTCCTGGTTACCTCACCTCGAATTCCTGACCCCTCTGAATTCTCAATCTCTTGCCATCTGCCTTTTGAGAAACCATTTCACGTTCACCTATATTTTCTAAAGCTTCACTAACATAAGATTTTCCATGCAACAGACTTTTTCTAAAGATCTGGGGATTCCTTGGGTGTCTATAGAATAGTACAAAGCAGGAAACAACCCATGGGGGAATTTTCAGCCTCTTGGCTCTAACAGGCCTGAACCACACACAATCCGGATGTCTCAGAGGCCTCTTTTTCCTTGGGCGCCAACATCTGCCATTCCTTGGACCTGTTATCTCTCTTACTCTCTCATTTCTAGATCTTTCTCCTTTTCCTGGGCCTTGCAGACTCTCTCTGCCTGGTTGCCAGCACAAAACTGGTGGCCTTTTCAGAGTAAGCCAGCCCTCTCTGGTTTCAATCTTCTTCCATCTAGACTATCCTGTTTGTAACTGAAGGGCCAGTGATGGAATGTTCTAACCCATGGAGCCATCCACCCAATCTAGCTGTGTGTGTGTGTGTGTGTGTGTGTGTGTATCAAAGTGTGTATGTATGTGTATGTTTATATATATTTATGTATATAAAATCACTTTGTGAAAATAGCAGGAGAACTTCTAGGATAGTGAATCTAGGAAAGTTATCCCAGCCTACCTTTCCCTCCTAAAAGTACAAAAAAAAATCTTTCCCTTAAAAATTAGCAACGGAAAATAATCATGAGCAAATCTCACACAAAGTCACCAGAAGAGAGAGGAAAATAAAGGACAGAATAATGTCTTTATAGATAATGAAGGCATGTTAGAAAGTCATGCTCATAAAACTTGTAACCGTAATAACTTCGTATAGCATACATTATACGAAGTTATACGAGGCTTCTGTGCTGGGCCTCAGTGTTCCTCCTCAGCAGCTGCCAGACTCTTGCTGTGTCCTCTTGCAGTGCTCTCACCACCCACCCTGGCCTGGCTCTAGAGTGACATACAGAACCCCCTCCCTTCTTCACTGATCCTCAGAACAAGCCTATGCGCCCTTTGGATTTAAGTCTTTCACTGCTGCTCGCTCTGGGACCCAGACAGGACCAAAGTCTCCAGGATGGACTGTTGTTCATGGCCCCTGGTCTGCAGCTCCTAACTTCCTCTGAGATGGCGACGCCTAGGAGGGGTTTGCCCCACTCTAACCGCAGAGTTTCTCTTCATAATCAGGCCTGTGGTCAGCACAAAGTTTCGGGTTTCCTGGCAACAGACCCAAACACCTGACCACTCTCTTGCTTTATGCCTGACCCATGGCCCCTCAAGAGGGGCCTTGCATTACCTTGAGGTTATACATATACACGTCATCATGGAGGTCCCAAGCCCAAAGATCACTTTTTAGGAGAGATCCTTCCTGATCACGTGTACCCCACCTCCTGGCTGCCCTACATTACATAAACCTGTTTTATTTTTTTCATGTTACTTCGAACCATCTCAAATGACTGACTGATGTGGTCAGTGTGTGTATCCCCCCGAGGGCAGAGATTTTGTCTGTCTTATTCCTCTTATAACCTCAGCGCCTGACACATACTATGCAGGTGAGAAAGTGGTGGGAAATGAATGCGGAGGAGAGGGGGCAACCAACTAGTGCCCACCCCAATACCCAAGTGCAGGAATCAATCTCACCAGTGAGTTCTGGGAGGATCCTGGCCAGGACCACACACCAAGGCCTTTTTAAAGTGCAATATCAACTCATCTGCCAGAGCTACAAGCATTCATGCTAACCCACAGGGAGAGGGAAAGTTGGAGGAAAAAGGATAGGCCATTATAATAAACATTATTATATTGCATTATTTTTCACATACCCACAACAAACACAAAATAATTTATTCACAATTGTCCTTTTCTCACCACAACTGGCCTGGGCATTGGTGATATCAGCTTCAGCCCCCTTATTTTTCACATACCCACAACAAACACAAAATAATTTATTCACAATTGTCCTTTTCTCACCCCAACTGGCCTGGGCATTGGTGATATCAGCTTCAGCCCCCACTGGACACAGAAGAACCCAGATGGGCTTGGCCCAATTGGTAAGTTCCCAAATTCAACGAAGGAAGGAGACTGGGATCAGGGGAACCTTGGGAATTTCCTTCAGATTCCTGAGTTGTTCTTTTTTTAAGTAAAAACAGTCACCAAAAAAACTGAAGAAGAAGTATACTAAGTCTTTTTCCTTCTTCAAGATCCCACAAGAGTATGACCTTCTTGAGATCACTCCTGCCATGATGTAAGGCACCCAGCAGGGCGACCTGGAAGGCACAGAAGGTGCCCCAGGAATGCAAACACCCTCTGCTAATGGAAGGGAATTTCAGCTCTACTGCTCGGATTTTGCCAGGCCTTCCTTTCCAGGGGCAAACCCCTTCCAGGGGCTGTTTTGGGGGGGGCTGCTCTGGAGAAAGGAAGGTTCTGTTTCTGTTTCTAATTGAAGGCTGGCATTCAAGCCAAAGGAAGGAGATATTAATCACCACAAATGGATGGAGATTGCCCCTCCGAGCTTTGTAAATTCCACACCACCTCTTGTTTCGCTGCTGTGGGCCTCAGGTTACCATGCGCTCTGCCAGAAATGAAAACCTTTTCATCAGTGCAGAAGCGGGGCCTCGCTGCCACCGTGTTTGGGCTACAGAATTGAGGTGGAATGTGTTATTTTAGGATGTTGCTGAGAGTCTGAGCTGTGATTCAAGCTCAAACTCAATTACACTTACCTTTTCACTTTTTAAAAATAAGAAATAACATTTTAGGCCATAATTTATCCTGTTGATATTTTGCTTATTTATATATTTTGGTCAGGAGAGGTAATTTAAGTTAAATTCATTCAGTGGACTTTGAGTTATGGGAAGAGGGAAAATAAACTTTCTGTTACCAGAGAGATTTTGCATGCAAATACACACACATGCACACACACACAGATATAAACACACACAGAACTATAGCAAGTCAAACAGAAACATCTCATTTAGGATGAAAACTCACTCTGTCAGCTGTATGAGAACGTTATTTAAAATAATAGGAATAGAAGCATTCATTTCAAACGTTTTCTCACAGGATAAAAATCAAAATATAACAGAGCGGTACTATATATGGCTAGAACATCTGGAAACTTAGCCTTTTATTCAACAGATTATTTATGAAGACTTATTGTGTATACTATTAGGCAATATTTCTACTGAGAAGTGAAAAATATGGACCCAAACTAGCTTGGATGAAATCTTGGGGAGAGGACAAGAAACTGCATTGGATTTTACAAAAAGGTTGGCAGTAGAAGGAAAATGAGCTAAGGAGTTTGCAGGGAGAATGACCAGAAGTTTTCTGAACAAATGGAGGGAGAAAGAAAAATGGGTGCCAATAAGGTATCATCAACCGATGAGAAAAAATAAAATATTAAAAACAAATATTTGTTGTGTGGATGGATGCATGAGTGAATAAACAAAGAGACAGATCACAAGGTGGTAGAATGGAGAACCCATCTAGTGACTTGGCCAATGCCACATACCACTTTCTAAAACAAAGAAATGGCATCACTTCTCAGAAAGGTCCCATGCAGACCTGCGACTCCAGCACACTTCTCTAACTACTCATAAATGCATTCTTTCCAGCCATTAGAAGGAATAGAGGAAATTTGGGGAAGAAAAGAAATATAGAAAACTGAACTCAGAAATCTTTTGGAAGGAGGAATCTCAAGTATAAACAAAAAGTCGCAGCTGAGCAGCTGTATGCCACACCCTCTGTGCATGGGAGAAACGATATTCCTGAAAAGCAAAGCTGTGGGCAGCCAGTTCTGGCAAGGTCTGGGTTGTAGAAATTCATTTTCTGCATCCAATGCATGCTTTAGGCTTGAGTTACGTGGATAGGCTCATCTGATCTGAGAACTTAGCCTGTCTACCATCTGAAGGCGGCGGCCTGGCATGTGAAGGTTTTGTGACTTGGTATTATCTAGTCCTTTCTCTTCTGTGTTTTCTGCTCATAATGAGTTGGCAAACAATGGACACAATATTAGTTTCTCGTGGCTGCTGTAACAAATGACCACAAACATTGTGACTTAAAACAACAGAAAATTATTCTCACACAGTTCTGAAGGCCAGAAGTCTGAAATCCAGGTGTCAGCAGGGCCACCTCCCTCTGGAAGATCTAGGAGAGAATTCATTCCTGGCCTCTTGTAGCTTCTGGTGGCTGTCCAGTGATGCTTGGTGTCCCTGGGCTTGTAGCCCTATCACTCCAGTCTCTGCCTCTGTCTTCATGTCACCTTCTTCTCTTCTGTCAGTCTCTCACCTCTGTGTATCTGTTACGAGGACACTTTGTCACTGGATCTAGGGCCCACCAGGATAAAGCAGAATGATCTCCTCATCTCAAGATCCTAAACTTAATTAAATCTGCAAAGAAATTTTTTCCAAAGAAGGTGACATTTGCAGGTTCCAGAGATTAGGACGTGGACGTATCTGGGAGTCCCTGCTCAGTCCGCTATCGATGGCATCACAGAATTGTCCACCGTGCTGTGTAAACCTTTCAAAGAGGCTGACCTTGAGGGGATGCTATGACAAATTGGAGGGAACATAAAGCAGCAAAGGTCTTCTGGAGATAGGAAGAAGATAATGGTTCCAAATTGGAACGGCGGGACAGTGGCCACATTATAAAGTGCACTTGGGCTTTTCTCTCAGGCTTCCTCCATGACTCTTTTAACCTTTTGAGCGTCTGTCAGCTAAATAAAATGGAAACTATCTCAGTTCAGTTGAAATCCACGGTCCCTTGACTATGAAATCATTTCAACTCCGCCTGCCCAACCCTCCCTCCCCCACACCCATTCCAGAGAGGGAAAGACTTAGCAGCTTGTGTGTGAAAGT
>NW_007727260.1:428485-430479 GCF_000696425.1 Galeopterus variegatus
CCAGCAAGCTGGGGCTGCTTTTCATTGAATTGTCTCCTTAGCTGGCTGGAGGTATAAATAAATTCCTCCAGTGTCTTTGTCGCCCCACAAGATGGAAAGCAGAATGAGTCTTGACGGTGCAGGGGGTAGGGGGCTTGGAGAGAGGGAGGGTGACCCTGACAGCCCCTGGAACCAAGCGAAGGGCTGGGAAGGAGTCTGCCAGAGGGAGAAGAGTGGCAGCGATGAAGGTGTTGCTTCCTCTCATGGCAGAGGGACAGCTGCGCCCTGCACTAAGGGCCAAGGAGGGGCCGGGATTCCCAGAGCCCAGACAGAGGCTTTGTTCTGAGGCCAAAAACGTGGCTTTATCATGGCAAAGCCTGCTTTCTGTCACGGCAGCTTATCCTGGGAGCCGCAGTCTGGGGCCACAAAGCCTTCCTCAGGGTGCACGCAGCCACCAGCTGCCAATCACAGCACCCTTGGTGGACTACCACATTGTGACTGTTTGCAAGGCATTTTATGTGATACTTGTTACTATAAATGGAGGTACCAACATCTGTGAATAATTAATATTTTTAATAATAAGGGGATTCTGGGAAGATGGCAGTTGTGACAATATAGTTGCTTTTAAAAAAAATAACTGCTTTACTGAGATATAATTCACGTAGTATGCTAGGCAATTCAGTGGGTTCTAGTATATTCACTGAGTTGTACAGCTATCACCACAATCAATTTAGAACATTTTCATCACTCCAAAGAGAACCCCCATACCCTACAGCAGTCACTCTCTATTTCCCCTATCACCCCCCAGCTCTAGGCAACCATTAGTCCACTTTCCGTCTGTATAGATTTGCCTATGCTGGACTTTTTATATAAATGGATCCTATGGTATTTGTCCTTTTGTGCCTGGCTTATTATACTTAGCATAATGGCTTCAAGGTTCATCCACATGGCAGCATGTGTCAGAATTTCATCCATTCTTGAAGCTGAATAATATTCCATTGTACGTGTATACCACATTTTGTTTACCCATTCATCCATTAGTGGAGATTTGGGTAGTTTCCACCTTTTGGTGATTTTGAACATACCTCTATAAAATTTGTGTGCGTGTTGTTGTGTGGACATATGTTTTTGTTATCCGGGTATATACCCAGAAGTTGAATTGCTGGGTCATATAGTAAGTATACGTTTAACATTTTGAGGAACTGGCAAACTGTTTTCCAAAATGGCAGCAACAGAAATTGAGCAGCATTCTCAATTTACCCCATAAAAATAGATAAAACAGTGAGGATAGCAAAACAAAAAACTCACGAACATCTGTAACAGTGGTTCTAAAAGTGGGATCTCCAGACCAGGAATATCAACACCACCTGGGAACTTGGAAATGTACATTCTCAGAGCCCACACTAGGCCTCTGAGTCACTCCCTGTGGCAGTGGCCTCCAGCATCTGTGTTAACAGGCCCTCCAGGCTATTCTGGTGATGCAGACTCTACAGTCTGAAAACCACTGCTCTACAACAGAAGTAGGTGACAAAGTATAACAAACCCCAGAGATGAATAGATGGGTGCACACTACCGACAACTGCAAGAACTATGTGATTTTGGCAACCATGTGAAAGGAAGAAGAGAAAAGGAAATGAACTCTGGTAGCCCTAAGAACCAAAGTACCCACACATTACCTTGGGAATCTTGGTGGCCTGATCTGAAGACATCAGCCAAAAGTTAGAGGGAGTTTCATAGGATCCGATGTGAATGGGAGTGCAAGAGGATCTCAGGAAGGTGGAAGCTACTGGAATATCTGGACTCCTTGAATTTTTTAAACTAACACACCAAATTTTCTTCCAGGATAAAACTCTGCATTGACAAGCACTGCTGGGATCAGAATTTAAATTGAACATCACAGAGACAACAGGAGCAAATAAATAAAGAAGCTTCAGATAAAAGTAAAAGAGAAGAGCAGTAGGGACCCAGCTCAGAAAATACTTGGTGAATGTGTGTGTGTGTGTGTGTGTGTGTGT
>NW_007727260.1:431168-433256 GCF_000696425.1 Galeopterus variegatus
TGTGTGTGTGTGTGTGTGTGTGTGTGTATCAAAGTGTGTATGTATGTGTATGTTTATATATATTTATGTATATAAAATCACTTTGTGAAAATAGCAGGAGAACTTCTAGGATAGTGAATCTAGGAAAGTTATCCCAGCCTACCTTTCCCTCCTAAAAGTACAAAAAAAAATCTTTCCCTTAAAAATTAGCAACGGAAAATAATCATGAGCAAATCTCACACAAAGTCACCAGAAGAGAGAGGAAAATAAAGGACAGAATAATGTCTTTATAGATAATGAAGGCATGTTAGAAAGTCATGCTCATAAAACTTGTAACCTAATATATTAAATGAACTAAAATTAAGAAAAATGACAAATGTATGAAAGAATAGCCTAATAAGATTAGAAAAACTGAGGAAGTAATTTGAGAAAAGAAAGATTTGAAAAGGGAAGAGACAACTCAGGAAAGAGAAAGAAATAAAAACATAATTTCATAAATGAGGGCTAAAATGGAAGGGATATGTTTCAATTATGTACTGCTCCATAATGCATTACCCCCAAAATTTAGTGGAGTAAAACAACACCATTTGTATCATGCTCCTGGATTCCGAGCCTTAGCTGGCATGACTTGAGTGGATGGGCTGAGATAGCTGGGATTAAATGATCTCCTTCTAAGATGGCTTCTTCAATTACATATCTGGCACTTGTGCTGGGATGGCTGGAGGGGTGTCCAGCTATGACTGGCAACTGGACTGCCGACAGGTGGCCTATCCAGCATGGCATTCTCAGGGTAGTTGGGCGTTACACACAGCAGGTCAAGTTTCTAAGAGCGAGTGTTCCAAAGACCAAGGCAGACCAACTTGGTCTTTTATGACCTAGCCTTGGACGTCCTATGGCGTCACTGCCACTAGGCTCTATTGGTCAAAGCAGTCAGGCCCAGACCCAAGGGGCGGGGGCACAGACCCCACCTCTTGATGGGAGAAGTATCAAAGAATTTTTGTTCATTTGTCTCAGCTTAAAGTATAATTTGCAAACAATAAAATTAACCACTATAACTTTGCAGTTTGATGACTTTTGGTAGTTATACACAATTTTGTCACCACAAGCACAGTCAAGATATAAAATAATTCCCTCACTTTACAATGTTTTCTCATGTCTCTCTGGGGCCATGTTTTAGACCACCACAGAACCCAAGTATGAATGAACATTAGTTGTAAAGGAGAATAGAAATCCTGAAGATGAAAACCAAAGCAATAGAATAAAATAAATACAAAAATATTTAAATTAAGAAAAATTTTCTGAAATAAAGCAGGCTTGAAACCTCACACTGAAAGGTAGGGATGGTCAGCTAGCACAGTTGGTTAGAGTTCAGTATTGTAACACCAAGGTCAAGGGTTCAGATCTCCGTAACAGCCAGCTGCCATGAAAATAAATAAATAAAAAGACATAGTGAAAGGTACATTTCATATCTGGGAAAATCAACCTAGAACATCCCCCAATATTCTAATTAAACTACTGGGCTTTGAAGAAAAAGAAAAATTCTTTTAAAGAAAAAAAAATTGGCAAAAAGATCAAGTCACTTATAAGGGTAAAAAAATCAGATTGCCACCAGACACATCCCTTTATGCCAGAGGATAATGAAGCAACATAAGACATTCAAGGAAAGAAACTACGAAGCAAGGATTTTATAGCAAGCAAACTGACCTTCAAATATGAAGGCAGAAACCCACTACTATGAGCACACAAAAAACTCAGGAATGTTGTCCCCATGAGTTCTTCCTGAGGAATCCGCCAGAGAATGAGCTTCAGAAAACCAAAATGACTGGAGAAATATCAGCACAAAGACTGGCGGTGACTGTTAAAGATATAGTTTTCTGTAAAATTAAGACTAAATGATGGTTCTTAGGAAGAGAGAGTAGTATGAACGGCTTTCTGTTCTGACAATGTAAATAGAACACAGCTATCAAAAATGGGGGGAAAATGGAGAAGGTATATGAAAAGTTCAATAAGCTTGCAAATTGACTTACAGGTTTTAACGGTGAGTAAAAGAATATCACTGTAAATGAGACGATGAGGAGAGACTGGAGGAGAAAAAGGAAGTTAAGCCTA
>NW_007727260.1:434030-435163 GCF_000696425.1 Galeopterus variegatus
CATATTCTCACTTATTTGTGGGAGCTAAAAATAAATAAATAAATACACACACACACACACAAAATACAACAAAAAACCGGGGGGGGGGAGGAGAAGATGTAACAATTGCAAAAAAAAAAATTCAACAACACATAATAACAATTTGCTAAACTAATCAAGAGAAAAAGGAAGAAAACACATATATACCAAAATAACCTTTAAAACAAAGGTAAATTTAAAAATCACGAGAAGCTACTTTGCCCTAACTCTATGCAAATAAATTTGAAAATCTAGATGAAATGAACATTTCTAGAAAAACTCACCAAAATTGAGCCCTATGCAGAAGGTCCTAGTAAATCAGTGCCTAGAAGAAATAAAGTAATTAGAGAAATTACAGACACACACACCACAAGAACCATCAGGTCCAAGTGATTTCACCTGAGATTTCTATCAAATATTTAAAATTAGGTAATCCAGTGTTGTTAGAGTAAAAGAAAAAGAAAAATTCTAAATTCAGTTTTTGAAGCAGGTATAACATTACTTACAAAATCTGAGAAAGATTAACTCAAAAAAGAAAACTACATACCAATGTCATTTATGAAGTTCATTGCATAATTTTTAATCATTTATATTTGCAGACAATATGACTACATATCACCAGAACCCAAAGGAATCAATGGAAGTGCTACTACAAATAAGAAAATTTTGTAAAGCAGCAAATTATGAAATCAACATACCAAATCTATAGCATCCATACATACAAAACAAATCACTTGGAAGATATAATGGAAAAGGATACTCCATCTATGATACCAAAAAGAAAAGAAAATACATAGGCATAAACTTAACAAGAAATATCCAAAATCTCATGAGGAAAACAACACTCCTGAAAGACTCAGAAGTAGACCTAAAGAAAAACATTAAAAAGAAAAGAAAAAATATATCATGTCCTTGGATAAAAAGAATATCATAAAGATATCAGTTTTCCCCAAGTTAATTTATAAATTTAATATAATACTCCTGAAATATCACCAGGCTTTCTTCTGAAGCTACTCAAATTGATGATAAGCTCCATTTGGAAGAAAAAAGAAGCAAGAGAAATTAAGAAAGTCTTAAAAAGAAGACACAATGAGAGGTGCTGGTCCTAGCAAATG
>NW_007727260.1:436377-438109 GCF_000696425.1 Galeopterus variegatus
AAGAGAAATTAAGAAAGTCTTAAAAAGAAGACACAATGAGAGGTGCTGGTCCTAGCAAATGTTAAAACACATTATCTAATTAAACAGCATGGTACTGGTCTGGCCAGTCAGCTCAGTTGGTTAGAGCACAGTGTTGTAACACCAAGCTCAAGGGTTCAGATCCTCATACTGGCCAGCTGCCAAAAAACAAAAACAAACAACAAAAAAACACAGCATGATATTGACACATGTTATAGTAAAGATAAACAATGGAATGATAGAAACACAAAAGTTGGTTCGATTGCAAATGGAAATTTGGTATACGAATAAGGCAGCATCTCAAATTAGTGGCAAAAAGATGGAATTTCTAATGTTATATTAGAATATCTATATAGGTATATGAAAAAGATAAGTTTCATTTATTATACAATACACTAGAATAATTTCCTAATGAATCAGAGATTTAAATATAAAAAATAAAATAATACAAGTTATAAAAGAAACATGGATGAATTTCTCTATAACCTGGGAGTTGGAAAATATGTCCTAACTATGATTCAAGATCCAGAAGTCATAAGGAAAAAATAAAGTCGATTGCATCAAATATTTTTTTTCTTTTATTTTTACATCAAGTATTTTTTTCATGACCAAAAAAAAGAAAAAAAAAATGCCATAAGCAAAGTGAAACCACCTTGGGAAAAATATTTGCATCACAAATTGTATTTATATCACAAAAGGCTAATATCATAAATACACAATTTCTAAAAATAGGTAAGAAAAAACAACAATCCTATAGAAAAATAGGCTAGAAATAAGGACAGTCCATTGAAAAAATTAGTGCAAATGGCTCTTACCCATATGAAAAGATGCTCAGCCTCTCTATAACAAGAGAACTGCAAAGTAAAACACACTTGAGATAACATTTCATGGATAGGATTGGCAAAAATCCATGTTGGATTATGTATTAGTCAGGGTTCTCCAGAGAAACCAAACCAATTGGATATACAGTCATGTACTGCATTATGACGTGTCAGTCAACAAAAGACTGCATATATGACGGTGCTTGGAGCAATAGGATATAGCATGTAGCCTAGTATGTAGTAGGCTGTACCATCTGGGTTTGTGTTAGTATACTCCANTATAGCATGTAGCCTAGTATGTAGTAGGCTGTACCATCTGGGTTTGTGTTAGTATACTCCATGATGTTCACAAAACGATAAAATCACCTAATGATGCATTTCTCAGAACATATCCTTATCGTTAAGCAACACATGATTCTATAGAGAAAAAGAGAGAAAGAGAGATTTATTATAAGTAATTGCTCATGTGATTATGGAGGCTAAGAAGTCCCAAGAGCTGCAGTTGGCAAGCTGGAGATCCAGGAAAGCCAATGGAATAGTTCCAGTCTGAGTCTCAGGGCCTGAGAATCAGGAAAATCAATGGTGTAAATTGAAGTCTGAGACTGACTTTGTGTCTGAAAGTGGGAGAAGACCAATGTCCCAGCATGAAGACAGGAGGCAAGGAGAGAGAATTCTCCCTTATTCAGCCTTTTTGTACTATTCAGGCCTGCAGTGGATTGGATAAGGCTTACCCATGCTGAGGAGGGCAATCTGCTTTATTCAGTCTACCAATTCAAATGTTAATCTCACCTAGAAAGACCTTCACGAACACACCCAGAATAAAGTTTAACCAAATACATGGGCACCCCATGGCCCAATCAAGTTGTCACATAAAATTAACTATCACAGATAAG
>NW_007727260.1:439223-441470 GCF_000696425.1 Galeopterus variegatus
AGGAATAGGGCAGAGAGTACAGGATAGTAGCTAAACTTTTTGGAATATATCTTGTTTTATGGATTTGACATTGGAACTCAATAAATAATTTACATAATTATAAAACAAATTAATTGGGTGAAAGCATTTATTAAAACTGAAAGCCGAGTGAAACAAGGAAACAGAACAGCATATACAGTTGGTGGCTAACCTGACAGAAACAAATTTTTCCAAGTGACTTTAAAATACAGTAATCTGACTATACATCCTTAATGGGATATGCTCTAAGGTCAAAAAGAGTAGAAAAAACATCTTAAACTGTTTTTAGTAATGATATTATTGCTGGCAGTGACAGTGTCATTTTGACACTGTGGTTTGTGTATTGAAGGGTAAGTCAGATGAGTAATTAAGTTGGTGTCAGTGAAAACTAAGATTTTCAACAAGATCAAAAGAGATACAGATGTAAGATTTTGATAAGATAAATAAAAACACTGTAGTCTTGTATTTGAATTGGAATTACCAGCATAAACTCACAATGAATTTTATATACACTCTGTCGACATGAAGCACCTTGAAACAGTGATAAACCCCATAGCAATAACCACCTCTACTCCCAGATTGTGTTCTCCGAATACCGTTCCCCATGAAAAGGAGGCAGGGCTTCTTGAAGCCTCCAGGCCTGGAACATGTACATAATGAGCCCAAAGTGTCTTTGCAAACTGCCAGAAAGCAAGTAAGCAAACACAGGTAATTAGGATCATATCAAAGACTCGTGAGCCAACTCGAAGAGGCTCTCACTGGCCAACATGGGACAATTCCAGCATTGTCCTACTTTGCGTTCCTCTAGAAATAGCCCCCAAGACAAGTATGTGAATGCAAATAGTTCATTTGGGAAATGCAGGAACCACTGGCAGGGGAATGGGGAAGAAAGGCAGCCAGAGAAGAGAAGGCAGCTGATAAAAGGTGCATTATCAAACTGGACACCCACTATGGGTGACTGGAGCTTAAACCTGTGGGGAAATTCTGGGAAATAAGGTAAAACACACTCTTCAGAATTATCCCACCCAGGAGGTAATAGAGCTGAGGTATGTATACACCTCTCCTGACAGTCACTGGTTGAGGCTTATTGTGAGTAGATTGCTAATCTCCACCCCTTTCAGATTTTCCTGCCTGGGCAGAACAACTTTTAACATTTAGGGAAACGCCCTCCAGCAAGCAGATAAGCTACTGGCAGTGGAAGTCATAGGCACACACTGAAGTGCTAAGTACCAAGGGACATGAGCAGTGCACTGATAGCATCTTCTGCAAGCATCAGTCCTTACCACAACAGACGAAATCAGCCAGATTGGTTTGCATCCACACTAGTTTGCATCCATGACTTTATTCCAATGCAGTTTTAAAAAAATCCCTCATTAGTCACCTTTGGAGAATGCTAGGGAAGCAACTCATTATTTTGAAAATAGGTAACTAAAAGGAAAAACTCAAGCATTTGTCCTGCCTTTCCTTTCTGACCTATGTTCAGGGGAATAAAGAGTGGAGAGAGGTGGTTTTCAATATGTGCCTAATAAACAAAGCTAATAAACAAAGAAGAAATTATAGAATTAGAATGCTACCATTTTGCAAGCCTTTAATGATTGCAATGATTATCTGTGACTGATGTACCACAAAAAGAG
The DNA here is from genome assembly GCF_000696425.1 of Galeopterus variegatus. NCBI lineage: Eukaryota > Metazoa > Chordata > Mammalia > Dermoptera > Cynocephalidae > Galeopterus > Galeopterus variegatus. The sequence goes on from NW_007727260.1 coordinate 440,876, forward strand.
AGACCACCAAGTGTACGATAAAAATATACCACACCACCTATGAGGTAGTCTTGCTGAGAAAAACAAAATCAAATCTGACTCTGATCAAGCTTCTACTACTAATTTACGGGAAATATGGGGAAGAGAAAAATGTGTTAAACAACATATGAAGATTCAATCAGCATGATCCAGACCAAAAAAATTCTACAGCAGTGCTGTGTAATAGACACATGATGTGAGCTACATAAGTAACTAATCTTAAATTTTCTAGTAATCACATTTTAAAAAGTAAAAAGACAAACAGGTGAAATTATTTTTAATAATACCTTTTATTTGACCCTATATATCTAAAATATTATCATTTCAACATGTAATGATATAAAAATTACTGAAATATTTTACATTCTTCTTTCATACTGAATCTTCATTATCAGTGTGCATTTCACACTTAAGCATATCGCAATGTGAATGCTACATTTTCATCAGAAATACCTAACCTGTATTTAGATTTCATAAAATTTATAGTTAAAAAAGTAGATTCACACACCCAAGTTGTTCCAAACTTCAAAGTTTTCTTTTTCTTTTTTTTTTTTTTCGTGTCCGGCAACGGATCGCA
>NW_007727260.1:442176-446677 GCF_000696425.1 Galeopterus variegatus
GCGGGAACCGGTCTGTATGTGGGATCCGAACCCTCGGCGGGAGCGCTACCGTGCTCCCAAGTGGCGCACTGTAGCAGTGAGCCACCGGGCCGGTCCCCAAACTTCAAAGTTTTCTAATAACTGAATCAAGTATCAGTTTTTATTTATTTATTTTTATTATTTTTATTTATTTATTTATTTTTTATTTTATTTTATTTTTTTTGTCCTTTTTGAGACCAGCCGCATGGCGCTCAGCCAGTGAGTGCTGTGAGCGCACCGGTCATCCCTATATAGGATCCGAACCCGCGGCGAGAGTGTTGCTCCCGAGTGTGCAAGTATCAGTTTTTAAATTCAAATTTATATTCAGTAAAATTCAGTAAAATTTAAAATTTAGTTTTTCAGTCACACTAGCCACATTTCAAATGTTCATTAGCCAAATGTAGGTAGTGGCTACTGTATTGGACAGTGCAGCTTTATAGGATAAACTTGCTTTCTACAGTCAAAAATGTACAAGAAAAAATATATGGAGGGGGAAACTGCAAACCACAAAATATCCTGTATAATTAAAGCAATCTTGAACAAAAGGAATGAAGTTGGAAGCATCACACTTCCTGACTTCAAAATATACTATAAAGCTGTGGTAACCAAAACAGCATGGCACTGGCATAAAAATAGTCAAATAGACCAATGCAACAGAATAGAGAGCCCATAAATGAACCCATGCACTTACAGATAACTGATTTTCAGCAAAGGTGCCAAAAATATACACTGGGGAAAGGACAGCCTCTTCAATAAATGGTGCTGGGAAAACTGGATATTCATATGCAGAAGACTGAAACTAGATCCCTACCTCTCACCATACACAAAAATCAACTCAAAGTGGATTAAAGACCTAAATTTAAGACCCAAAAGTATGAAACTGCTGGTAGAAAACAAAGGGAAAATGCTACACAAAAATTGGAGTGGACAGTGTTTTTTTGAATGAGACTACAAAGGCATGGACGACTAAAGCAAAAACACACAAACGGGACTGCATCAAACTAAAAAGCTTCTGCACAGCAGGAACACTATTGACAAAGTAAAGAAACAAGCTATGGAATAAGAGAAAGTGTTTACAAACTAGACATCAGACAAGGGGCTAATAGAATATATAAGGAACTCAAATAACTCAACAGCAAAAAAACAAAGAACCCATTTTAAAAATGGGCAAAGGACCTGAACAGACATTTCTAAAATGAAGGCATACAAATAGCCAACAAGTACATAAAAATGCTCAATGTCACTAATTATCAGGGAAATGAAAATTGAAACCACAGAGAGATATTATCTCACTCCAGTTAGAATGGCTATTATCAGCAAGACAGAAAATAACAAACGCAGGTGAGGATTCAGAGAAAAGAGAACCCTCCTACACTGTTGGTGGGAGTGTAAATTGGTACAGCCATTGTGGAAAACAGTATGGAGGTCCCTCAGACTACTAAAAATAGATGTACCCTACAACTCACCTGGGTATATACCTAAAGGTAATGAAATCAATATGTCAAAAAAGACACCTGCACTCCCATGTTTACCGCAACACTATTCACAATAGCCAATAGATGGTGTATTAGTCTGTTTCTGTTACTTATAACAAAATACCTGAAACTGTGTGGTTTAGGAAGAAAACAAAATTTATTGCTTACAGTTTCTGAGGCTGGGAAGTCCAAAGTCCATCTGGTAATGGTGGTCAGGGGTGTGGATCTGAGGGCTTTAAAGGAAGAGGAGAGTCTGTCTCTCTTCCTCTGCCCTCTCTGCTTCCACCATCTTGCAAAACCCTTAGAACCATGCCCCTGACCACCACCTTTAATCCATTCAGTACTGCACGGTCCTACAATCCAATCACCTCTTCAGGGCTCCACCTTTCAATTACCATAATAGGATTTCCCACCCTCTCAACAGTCACAGTGGAGGCCAAGTTTCTAATACATAAAACTCGGGGGACACAATTCAAGCTTCAATGAGTTTTGGGAGGACAATTCAATCCACTACAAATGGAATCAACCTAAATGCCCATCAACGAATAAATGGATTTTAAAAAGTGGTATATATCCACAATGGAACCATATTCAGCTATAAAAAGAAATGATATCCCATCATTTGCAGCAACACAGATGGAACTGGAAACCATAGTGTTAAATAAATCAGACACAGAAAGACAAATACCACATGATCTCACTCATATGTAGAATCTAAAAAAAAAAAAGAAGAAGAAGAAGAAGAAGAAAACAAGTGGTTCTTATAGAAGTAGAGAGTAGAATAATGGTTACCAGAGGTCAGGAAGGTTGGGGGGCAGGGGAGGGGGAGAAGTGTTGAACTAACAGGTACAAAACTATGCCATCTACGCTAAGTGAATTATATACATGTATTGAAACAACACACTGTAGCCCACAAACATGTACAAGTAGATGTTTAAATTTTTTTGAAAAGAAACTTGAGACATATCAACTCATTGTTTTGTATGGACCTTATTTGAATCCAGACTAAACCATACTAAAAAAAAAAAAAAAAAAAAAAAATAATTAGGAAAATATTTGCTTCCAAACAATCCAGGTAGAGAATAGCAATTGGGGTGTTAATAAAACAAGATTGGCCTTGTACTGATAATTATTGACGCTTTGTGATGGATACACTGGGATCCTTATACGATTCATTCTGCTTTTACTTATGCTTGACATTTTCCATAATAAAAAATAAATATGTATGTCTGTGTGTAAAAAAATAAAACAGAGTGGATTCAAAGCTCTCCATAATAGCATTCAGATCTGTTCTCTTGGGTGAAAAAGAAAGTGTCCCCAAGATGATTCATGACATACAGCTATGTCATTCACGTGAATGCCATCTGTTGTATGAGATATCCTTGCTCTTTTGCCATCTGATTTTTTCCCCGCTTCACACAATATATAGTGGATGTGTTTTCATTTTTGTGCATAGACATCTACCTCACAATTATAATGGTTACATAGCCTTCCATTGTGTGGATGTGTCATAATTATTTCAATTACTCCCCCATTGATTGATATTTGGGTTGTTTCCAAATGTTCATTAACATAAACAAGGATTGTGATGAATATTCTTTCTCTACATCCTTTCACATCATGTGGTTATTTCCTTAGGATAAGTTCCAAGAGGTGGAACTGCTGGGTGAAACAGTCGTTAAAGATTTTAAAAGCAGATTTTTGAAAAGATGGGGCCCACTGCACCAGACCTGGCCTAGCGCCAAGGAGTTCTGCGGTAGCTCTAGGCCCCAGGAATTTGGTCCTGTGGCCACAGGATGCTGAGCTCCCTCACTCTGGGCAGAAAATATCCCCCACTCCAGATTCTGACTCAAGAGGTCTATAGTGGAGCTCAGGAACATGAATGTTTAAGCAAATTTCTAGCTGATTCTGAGGCAGGTGTTGCAGGATCACATTGGTGGATAAATCCTTGTCAACTCCATCTGCTCATCATTGTCTCCTGAGAAACCCTGAAACTCAAGCCTGGGTATAACCCCAGGAGGTTTCTTTTTCAGTGGAGTTGAGATAGAGCTGGTGTGTGAATACAATGAATATGTGAATCCAAATGCTAAGTCATGTCATAATATGTTTTTCCTTCCTGCAGTCTTATTCCCCCCCCTTTTTTTTTTTTTTTTTTTTTTTTTTTTGTGGCTGGCTTTTAAGGGATCTGAACCCTTGACCTAGGTGTTATCAGCACCATGCTCTAACCAAGTAAGCTAATCAGCCAGCACCCCTTTCCCCCCTTTTTCTATTTTTGCTTGCCTCTTTCCTCTTCCTCTCCTCCCCATCTTTACTTCACTCCCATCCTAGGCAACCTGGTTTGAGAACCTAGTGGTTAGACATAATTGTTAATACAGTTTTCTCCATGCTAATTTAACAGATGCAAAAATACTGTATTATATATGCCTATCAGCCAGCATTCTTAGTCAGCAAGCAGCAGAAACCAATTCTGGCTGGTTTAAGCAGAAAATAAGTATCTTTAAAAGATACTGAGCAGTTCACAGTTTCTCTCTGTGGGTTGGAGAAAGAGCCTGAAGACCACTGGTAGCTTATTCTGAATCAGCATTGGGGGAGAGTGGTTGAGAGGCAGGTTTAACAGGAGGAAATTTTAGGCAGCAACAGTTGGAAGAGGAAAATCCTGGTAGAAAAAGGCATTTCATTTTGTTTGTGAGACTACTTGGGGGTCATCTGGGATAATAATGCCTTGAGGGAGAGGAATATTTCTATGAAAAGAATTTGTTACAATTAAGTCCAGGCTTCTTATAGTATGCAGGAACACAGAAGAATCTTGTTAGGTCCTCCATTCACAGCAACACGGATGAACTTAGAAAAAAATTATGTTAAGTGAAAAAAGCCAGGCACAGAAAGAGGTATGTCCTCACTTACACGTGGAAACTAAACAAAACAAAACAAAACAAAGCAAAACACCCCCCCCCAAAAAACAAACAAACAAAAAACACCCCAAAAACTTAAACAAATAAATAAAAAAA
>NW_007727260.1:446834-447168 GCF_000696425.1 Galeopterus variegatus
GGATCGCAACCCTCAGTGTCATGCCCGTACCGAACCGGGACCAGCAGCGGGATCGCAACCCTCGGCGCTGCGCCCGCACCTCACTCAGCCAGTGAGCGGGAACCGGTCTGTATGTGGGATCCGAACCCTCGGCGGGAGCGCTACCGCGCTCCCAAGTGGCGCACTGTAGCAGTGAGCCACCAGGCCGGTCCCCAAACTTCAAAGTTTTCTAATAACTGAATCAAGTATCAGTTTTTATTTATTTTTTGTATTATTTTTATTTATTTATTTTTATTTTATTTTATTTTATTTTTTTTGTCCTTTTTGAGACCAGCCGCATGGCGCTCAGCCAGTG
>NW_007727261.1:0-1077 GCF_000696425.1 Galeopterus variegatus
GGAGAATTGCCTCTGTTTCAATCTTTTGGAATAGTTTGTAGAGAATAGGTGTCAATTCCTCCTTGAATGTTTGGTAGAATTCTGCTGTGAACCCATCTGGTCCTGGGCTTTTCTTTTTTGGGAGCCTTCTGATAACAGCTTCAATCTCTTTTATTGTTATTGGTTTGTTCAGATATTCTACATCGTCTTGACTCAGTTTTTGTAGTTTGTGTGTGTCCAGACATTTATTCCTTTCCTCCAGATTTTCAAATTTGTTGGCATGTAGTTGTTTATAGTAGTCTCTGATGATTTCTTGTATTTCAGACGTATCAGGTGTAATATCACCTTTTTATTTCTAAATTTTTAAATTTGGGTCTTCTTTCTTATTTTTTTAGTTAGTCATGCTAATGGTTTGTCAATTTTATTTATCTTTTCAAAAAACCAACTTTTTGATTCATTGATCTTTTGTATTGTATTTTGGGTTTCTAATTCATTATGTTTTGCTCTGATCTTAATGATTTCTTTCCATCTGCTAACTTTGGGTTTGGATTGTTCTCAGTTTTCTAGTTCTTTAAGATGAAGTATTAGGTTGCTCACTTGCCATCTTCCCATTCTTCTGAAGTAAGCATTTAATGTGATAAATTTCCTGCTTAGTACTGATTTTGCAGTATCCCACAGGTTNTGTGTGTTGATTTTGTATGCTGCAACTTTGCTGAAATCATTTATCAACTCCAAGAGTTTTTATGTAGAGGCTTTAGGCTGTTTGATATATAGGATCATGTCATCTGTAAACAGAGACAGTTTGACTTCATCTTTTCCATTCTGGATGCCTTTTATTTTCTTCTCTGATTGCTCTGGCTAGTACTTTAAGCACTATGTTGAATAGGAGTGGTGAGAGTGGGCATCCTTGTCTAGTTCCTGTTCTTAAGGGAAAAGCTGAAAGGTTTTCCCTGTTCAGGATGATATTGGCAGTGGGCATATCATATATCGCTTTAATTATGTTGAGATGCTTTCCATCTATACCTAACTTGTAGAGTGTCTTTATCATGAACAAGTGTTGAATTTTGTCAAATGCTTTTTCAGCATCTATACAGATGA
>NW_007727261.1:2038-9827 GCF_000696425.1 Galeopterus variegatus
TTGTATTTTGGGTTTCTAATTCATTATGTTTTGCTCTGATCTTAATGATTTCTTTCCATCTGCTAACTTTGGGTTTGGATTGTTCTCAGTTTTCTAGTTCTTTAAGATGAAGTATTAGGTTGCTCACTTGCCATCTTCCCATTCTTCTGAAGTAAGCATTTAATGTGATAAATTTCCTGCTTAGTACTGATTTTGCAGTATCCCACAGGTTTTGGTATGATGTATCATTGTTTTCATTGGTTTCAATAAATTTTTTGATTTCCTGTTTAATTTCTTCTTGGACCCATATGTCATTAAGTAGAATGCTGTTTAATTTCCATGTGTTTGTGTAGTTTCCAGAATTTCATTTGTTATTGATTTCTAATTTTAATCCATTGCGATCTGAAAAAATAAATGGGATAATTCCAATTATTTTGAATTTGTTGAGAGTTGATTTGTGACCTAACATGTGCTCTATCCTGAAGAATATTCCATGTGCTGATGAGAAGAATGAATATTCTGAGGTTGTTGGATGGAATGTTCTGTAGATATCTGCCAAATCCAATTGGTCTAAAGTGTTGTTTAGATCTTGTGTTTCTCTGCTGATTCTTTGCCTAGATGATCTGTACAATATTGACAGTGGAGTATTCAGGTCCCCTGCTATTATGGTATTAGTGTCTATCTCATTCTTTAGGTCTAATAGAGTTTGCTTTATAAATCTGGCTGCTCCAACATTGGGTGCATATATATTTATGATTGTTATGTTTTCTTGAAGGATGAATCCTTTTATCGTTACATAGTGGACCTCTTTATCTCTTTTTATAGTTTTTAGTTTACAGTCTATTTTATCAGATATAAAAATAGCTACTCTGACTCATTTTTCATTTCTATTTGCATGGTATATCTCTTTCCATCCTTTCACTCTTAGTCTTTGTGTGTCTTTATAGGTGAGGTGGGTCTCTTGAAGGCAGCATATAGTTGGGCCCACCTTTTTAATCCAGTCAGTCAGTCTGTGTCTTTTGAGTGGGGAATTTAATCCTTTTACATTAAGAGTTGTTATTGAAAAGTGTTGATTTACTCCTAGAATTTTATTGATTTTTGATTGGATGTCTTAAGTGTGTTTTGTTCCTTTCTTTTTGATTTACTGTTTGTCTTCAGTATTTGTTGGTTTCTTGGGGTGGTAGATAAAATTTTTTTTTTCTTAATTATTAGCATTTTTATTTTCTTAGTGGGTTTTGATTTTTTTGAGTTTTTTACAGCAGTTGTGGTTATTTTTCAGGTACCAAACCCAGTACTCCCTTGAGAATTTCTTGTAAGGGTGGTTGTGAGGTAGTGAATTCCTGCAATTTTTGTTTGTCTGAGAAATATACTATTTGCCCTTCATTTTAGAAGGATAGCCTTGCAGGGTAAAGTATTCTTGGCTGGCAATCTCAGTTTTTTTCTATTTTTATGTATCATCCCATTCCTTTCTGGCTTTTAGGGTTTGTGATGAAAAGTCTAATGTTAGTCTGATTGGAGCTCCCTTATAGGTGACTTGATGCTTCTCTCTTGCAGCTTTTAAGATTCTCTCTTTGTCTTTGAGTTTTACCAGTTTGACTATAACATGTCTTGGAGAAGATCTTTGTGGGTTGAATATGTTTGGGGATCTTTGAGCTTCCTGAATCTGAAGATCTAGTCCTTTCCTATACCTGGGAAGTTTTCTGCAACTATTTTGTTGACTGTATTTTTAATGCAATCTCCTTTTTCCTCCCCTTCTGGAATACCCATGACTTGGATATTTGAGCACTTAAGGTTGTCTGATATCTCTCTTAGATTTTCTTCAATTTTTAAATTATTTTTTCTTTTTTTTGTCTGCCTATGTTATTTCAAACAGCCCATCTTCAAGGTCAGAAGTTCTCTCTTCTGCTTCTTCAAGCCTGCTGGTTAAACTCCGTTGTGTTTTTTATTTCATTGAGTGAATACTTCAGCTCGGCAAGCTCTGCTACCTTCTTTTTCAGGACATTGTTTTCCTTGTACATTTTTTCTTTCAGGTCCTGTATATGTTTCCCCATTTCATCATGTTGTCTAGCTGAGTTTTCTTGTATCTCATTTAGTTTCCTTAGAATTATCGCTCAAAATTCCTTATCTGTCATTTCAAGGGCTTCTTGTTCTATAGGACCTAGAGCTTGAGAGTTATTACCCTTTGGTAGTGTACTTTCTTGATCTTTCATATTTCTGGTATCTTTCCTTTGATGTTTAGTCATTGTGGCNTGGGTTGAATATGTTTGGGGATCTTTGAGCTTCCTGAATCTGAAGATCTAGTCCTTTCCTATACCTGGGAAGTTTTCTGCAACTATTTTGTTGACTGTATTTTTAATGCAATCTCCTTTTTCCTCCCCTTCTGGAATACCCATGACTTGGATATTTGAGCACTTAAGGTTGTCTGATATCTCTCTTAGATTTTCTTCAATTTTTAAATTATTTTTTCTTTTTTTTGTCTGCCTATGTTATTTCAAACAGCCCATCTTCAAGGTCAGAAGTTCTCTCTTCTGCTTCTTCAAGCCTGCTGGTTAAACTCCGTTGTGTTTTTTATTTCATTGAGTGAATACTTCAGCTCGGCAAGCTCTGCTACCTTCTTTTTCAGGACATTGTTTTCCTTGTACATTTTTTCTTTCAGGTCCTGTATATGTTTCCCCATTTCATCATGTTGTCTAGCTGAGTTTTCTTGTATCTCATTTAGTTTCCTTAGAATTATCGCTCAAAATTCCTTATCTGTCATTTCAAGGGCTTCTTGTTCTATAGGACCTAGAGCTTGAGAGTTATTACCCTTTGGTAGTGTACTTTCTTGATCTTTCATATTTCTGGTATCTTTCCTTTGATGTTTAGTCATTGTGGCAAGGGATTTCATGGTCCACTCGTTTGACCCTATTGTCTGGCTAGGATCCTGCTGCGAGGGCCAATTTGGCACAGCTTCCTCAGTGCCTGTGGGTGGAAGGTTTGGGCCTCTCTGGGCCATGGTGACTGGAGTGGGCTGGGAGTCCAGCAGCAGCGTCTACTTGTTCCCACGTGGGCACCTTGGGGCACGTGGTTGCCACTGCTTTCTGACCTGGGCTCAGGGTGGAATCCGGGGTTGGCGGTGCTTACTTGCTCAGGCGTGCTTGAGCCTCAGGGTGCATGGTTTCCAGGGCTCTTGGGCCTCTCTGGGGTCGCCTCTCTGGTCCTAACTAGACTTCTTTTGGAACTCCTTTACTATTCTTTATGTATCTCAATGAATGCAGTCACTACATTGTTTTCTAGTCATCTGTATTCTCCACTAAACCATGAGCTCCTTGGAATAGGGGTTGTGTTTTAATAATTTAAGGAGTCTCTCAATGTGTCACCAGAGCTCATAGTAGGGACTCAATAAATTGTTGCTCAATATTGTTGAATGTTGTAGATAGAGGTGCCCAAGGCTGAGGGCAATGCTAATAATGCTTAAACTGTGGGACAATCCAAATTTCATTTCCAAAAAAACCAATCCTTTGGCATAAAAATTCCAGAAATTAATTTGAGTTGTCCTTTAATATGCACTCTGCAAGTAATTATCTTTAACCTAATTTGGTATTGACTTTTGAGACATCTTTCTTTTCAGTAGCATATTCCCTAAAGAAAAGTGCTAAAACCAACCTGGATACTTCTGTTATGTTTAATGGCACCTCTGTGACTTGTGCTAACTTCTAATGTGTGTTTGCAATAGCTCAAATAAATTAAAGTTATTGATCATGTTGAGAATACCTGATATAGAAAACTCAGCACACTTATTAATTAGGAAGTTGTTAATTACAAAGGATTTAATGTCCTATTGTTTTTAGTACCAGATTGTCCATGTATGCTCTGGCTGGCTCCTTCAACTCCCCATAACCCCTGTGGGATCACCCCTGTGCTGTTACCAGCATTGTGATAATCCTTCTGAATGTGGAGGCAAAGGTATTGCTCTCTTCTCTTTTCTTCATCTTGAGTGTGAGATTGTCTTTCCCCCTAATTTCACATGGCACAGCAGATTGCTACAGGTAGCAAAAATTTATTAAAGTTTGGAGATAATGGAAGGAAGTGACCATGTTGCACAAAGCCAGAATGTATGAGGGTCCCATCTCAGACCTGCTTTCTGCCTTACATGCAGTTAGCAGTTACGTGGCCCAGGAGAGCTCACCTCCCACCTCTGGAATGGCTACAGCTATATCCATGTCTCCAAGTCTGACCCATGCTCACCCCTGGCTCTAAAATGGAAAAGGGTTTCCCTTTCATGCCAGACCACTGCCACCCTTCTGAGTCTTCATCCCTTGACCCTGAACTGCTCTTTTTTCTCACTCTTAAGCAACCTGAATATGTGTCTCTTTTGAAGGATCCTTCAACTGCACCCACCAGAGTGTGGTCTAATCCTGTGATGCCCGATAGGACAATCCCAAAAAAATATAGCATTACTATTTTTGGTTTGAAACAAAAGCAGTTATTTTATACAAATTATTCCTTAGTCCCTTCTCATTAATTATTCATAAAACCTGGAGGTCCAGTCCTCCACACCATCAGTTTATCACATGCTAAGTAGTCTAAGCAAGGCGATTTTCTAGGTACCATGATAATTACAAAGATGGTCAAGTTAAAGTCCCTTAAAATGTATCTTTTGAGTGGGGAAATTTATTGTTATTTAACAGTTGATAACTGTTAGACATAATTGGATGATCATGCATACAGATACGGCCTTAGAGAAAGGGGAGGTTCATTACAATAGGGAAATGAGTTAGACATGTAGATCATGAAAGACTTCATGGCTAAGCTGATATTTGAACCGGGTTTTGAGGGATAGGGAGGATTTTAACAGATGGAGTTTGAGCGGGAGGCATTCCTGACGGAGGGAGGAAGCCACACACACAGAGGCCTCGCAGCTCAGCTGCTGTCCTTGCGATCAGGGAGAGCGTATGGAGACGTAAGAAGGGACGGCCACGGAAGGCTTTGAATATCTGTTGGGGAATTTGGGTAGATTTTCTCTACAAAGACGGGAGAGAAGAAAGCAGTAAGTTAACCTGTTAGATTACCAAAAAGGTAACTGCGGACTGTGTAACATGGTGGGGTGTTTCTGTTTATTTTGTCTGTTAGACTAATATTTTCCATGTTAACAACAAGTTATATAATAGAATGTCGTGTTGCTAAGGCCACAGCACCTGGCAAATGGACTTCCCAGGGTGAGTGAGCAGAAACATCTGCCATGTTCCTAGAAAGTGCCACTTAATGAAGTGGGTGCTGCCAAGCACTGGGTTAAGGGAAGGGGACGGGAAGAGGGAGTTTTAATAAAAATTTCCCCTGGAAGTTCTCCTAAGAGTCATGTTCAAGTACTTCGGAGTGTGAGGAGTGGCAGGAAGAAGGTCATTCCAGATTTTGCAGGAGTTTTGTTTTGTATTGCCTGTGCCAGCGTAGGCCATGCTGGTGCTCTGAAGCTGTCATTCTGGAGCATTTGCTTTTCTTTATCCCACCCAGCCACTCCCATCGGTGACCCAGCATATCACAATTACAGTGGTCTCTGCTCAGCCAGCTGCTGGATGTTTGTGATTCCAGGGAAAAAGAGTTTCTAGGAGAGGAAACCCCCCCGGGGCACTATTCCCTTCTTTCCTCTGCAGCCAGGTCTCCAGGGAGGGGGATGTGGTGTAACTACTCTCTGAGTCCATTTGTGCTGCTGTAACAAAATACCACAGACTCCGTAATTTATAAACAATAAAAATTTATTTTTACAGTTCTGGAGGCTGGGGAGTCCACGATGAAGGCACCAACATTTAGTGTCTGGTGAGAGCCTTCTCGCTGCGTCTTTACATGGCGGAAGGCAGGAGGCAAAAGGAAAAAATGTTGTGTCCTCACATGGCAGAGGAGCAGAAGAGAACGACCCCACTCCCTCGGCCCTCTGATAAAGACCCTACTCTTATCCGTGTGGGCTCCACCCGCATGACTTCATCGTCTCCTAAAGGCCCCGCCTCTTAACCTTCCACATTGATGATTACATTTCAACACATTAATTTTGGGTGAAACATTCAGAACACAGCAGCTGCTGGTGGCTTGTGATCTAGGATGGATGGGATGTTTGTGTCCCCCACCCCCCCAAATTCATATGTTTAAGCTGTAAACCCCAATGTGATGGTATTTGGAGGTGGGCCTTTGGAAGGTTATTAGGTTTAGATGAGGCCATGAGAGTGGAGTATCCACAATGGGATTCATGCCCTTATTAAAAAAGGAAGAGACATGATATCTCTCTCTCTCTCTCTCTCTCTCTCTCTCTGCTTTCATGCACCAAGGACAGGCCATGTGAGGACATAACCAGGAAGAGGGCCCTCGCCTTACCATGTCGGCACTCTGGTCTCAGAGTTCCAGCCTCCAGAACTGTGAGAAATAAATGTTATTGTTTAAGCCACCCAATCCCAGATAATTTTGTTATAGTAACCTAAACTGACTAAAACATGATCCACTTCTAGAAAATACTCTGAGATGTTAGTTTAGCTGATAAAAAGTTAGAATTTCCAGCAATTTTGATTGTCTATGGGGCCATAGAAAAGAGTATTGGAAATTAGGATGTACCTGGAAAGTCTGAATGGTGCCAGAGATCGAGAAGATTGGATTGGGGAGAGAGGATTGCAGAGAGTAGGGAGCAAACTCAGCAGACGCTGGGCCAGGAATGCAGACATGAGTTGGGAATATTGGTCCAGAATTCCAGAACAGGTGGGCCTGGAACTGCTCATTCGCTGACTCCTCCTCACAACTCCGCCCCCCACACTTCCTCCCTGCATTAAAGACCAGAACAGAGCGTCCAGCAGGGAGTGGAGCACCAGCCCCCAACAGCTGCCAGGTTTTCAGGGAATAATAAAACTCTCTGTTTGTCCTGGAAGATTTCCTCTCCTCTCTCGGGTGTCCTAACACACATCACCCCTCAAGTTGACACTGGAACCAGCTTCTCTCTCCTCCTCTTGCTGTAGCATATGATCTCATGGAAGGGAAAATATTTCCTTTAGCACACCTCTGTCACCCACCTGCCAGGCTGAGTCAGGGAGGTGTTTCCCTCCTCCCCCAGCAGAAAGATTTTGTTGTTTTTAGGTGAGCCCTACCTTGAGGGAAGAGCAGGGTGCCAGGCTGTGAGAAACACTGGAAGCAATTCCTTGAGTCCTCTTTGAAAACATGTTCTGGGAGCGTGCCATAGGGATGGCAGGGATGCAGATGGGACTTGGAAATAAATGATTGCCCTGGGCCATCCACAGACAAATGATGAGCTAATTTCTGCTCAGTAAGAGCGTTCTATATTTGCTGGTCAGAATCTGCCAAAAGCTCTAGTTCATATGCTTAGAGCTGCATCTCCCGTTATGTCTATCTGGCTCCATTTAAGGTTTAAATAGCCCATTTCATTGAGCCTTAGGCTGAACTCTGTGGGGTCACTTATTCACAGCTGAGGTGGTAATCAAGCTAGTGAAGGAGGATAGAGGAAGGAGAGTCAGCTGAATTCAAGGTAAACACTGCGTGGTGTGGCGTGTGTGTGCGTCTGTGTTCAGCTCTACATGACTCATGTATTGCTCCTCCTCTTTGTGGATTACTTGAAGCATGTTTCATCTCTAGTTGACTTTCTATTTAGAAAATCTCTTGTCCATCTCTCCTTGTATGTTACTTTTGTGAATTCAAGGAAGGTAAATTTATATTGTCATTTAGGCAAAACATAAATTGAAAGGAAAATCAACGACCTTAAAATCATTGTAATGTTTTCTAGAACCAAGTATGAGTGTTTTTGAATTGTTCAACATTTTGAAATGATCTGTGTTTCTGTTCA
>NW_007727261.1:10631-14669 GCF_000696425.1 Galeopterus variegatus
ATGATTGAATAAATAAGTAAGTGTGTGCGGGAGGGATAGATAAATCTATGCAGAAGAACTCCAAATAACATATGTAGCTATTTCACCCTAAAGGAGGTGAAGCAGAACTTCTTCCTTAAGTGTGGGCTGCACATAGTGACTTACTTCCAAAACGTACAGTGTGGAAATGGGGAACAAGAGAATAACTCTGCAGTGTAAAAAATCCAATAAATAGCACCTTAGCCAGGTAACCAAGGTTAACATCAACAGTGATAAATCATACTGGCCATAAGTACCCTTGATATGATGAGATGAAATGAAACTGTTTCTGTGTGGTCTTCCTCCTAAAACCCACACCTCCAGAACAGTCATGAGAAAACATCAGCCAAATTCCAACTGAGGGACATTTTACAAAATATCTGACCAATGTTCCTCAAAATTGTCAATGTCATCAAAAACAAGAACTGTTGGAGAAATTGTCACAGACTCCAGCACTCCCTGCCCACCCCCTTAGTCTGCTTTGTTTTTATTTATAGCACTATCACCCTCTGATGTCTTATATAGTTAATTGTTCATCTACTTGTGTTCAGTCTCTTGCACATGGGAAGATAAGCATCTTTAAGTACAGGGACTGCGTTAGGTTCACTGCTGTATCTCCAGTGCCTAACACAGTACCTGGCACACAGTAGTTACTTAATTAACCTGAGCTGAATAGGCAAATCAGTGGATAAGTGTTGAGTGAATAAATGAATAGACGCTGCTGGGATCTGGAACCTGTCTCCAATCATACTGTCCTTGACTTGGTACAGGCCTTGTACCTCTTTCCCCTCAGTCCTCGGGTATGTGAGTTAAATCTCGTTCCCTGAGGGTTTAGACTTTTATACAACGAGGCTGGGAAGACTTCCTCATCTCTGCTTTCCGCTGTGCACATCCCTCCTCTGTGGCAGTGGGTATGAATTAGCTTCCCTGCTTGAGGACAGGGCAAAAGAGAGAAATAACAGTGTTTAAAGAACAAATGAGTAAAAATTTTGGAAATGTTATACTGGTACTCACTTCACATACTACATTTAGCTTGCTTGTCTCCAGGTTTTCTCCCTCCATACGCTGCAAGCAACTTGCAGAAAAGAGCTCTGTGTTACTCATTTCTCTGTCCCCAGTCCCTAGAATGATATCCAGCACACAGCAGTTTCTCCAGTCAATATTTGTTGAGTCTTTTTCGTCATAAAATAGAAGTACCTAGAACTTCCACTAGCAGGTTACTGGAAGTTCTATTGTATTTCTCTTTGGTTTTAGGTGGAGGGGAAAGAGGTTCTTCTGTGAGGACATCCTAACAGGGTGCAAACATGACTGCAAAAACCAGGCTAACACCAACAACCCCTTTATAGAATGGAGACATGAAGACAGCTCTACTAGGGTTTTGGTCCTGGCTCTGTCACTAGTTGGAACCTTGGGCAATTTACTCAAGTTTACTCTTCTCCTTTTAGTCATATTGGTAAATAGTATATCACCCTCAAGTTATACAATAGAAAGTAGTTGTGCTGAGATTCAAACCCAGGCAAGTAACGCTGGCTCCAGAGTCCACACTTTTAAAGACATTGTGCATTACTGAAAAAATAAGTTCTCAAGGATTAGTTTTAATTTAAAAAATGAGGTACCACCTGAGTCTAAAATCATACACCAGGGCAAGAAAATTTCATAGCACATGGCAGAAACACAAAATGTTGTTTAGACACTAGCAGTTGAGCAGGAATCTCAGATCCTTCTGCCCCTTCCTGTGCAGGTCGTGAGTCAGGTAGTTGAATGAAGACCCTGGCAGCTTTATTCAAGGCAGACATTCTTTATTCTTCAAATGTGAGCTTCACAGACATGCTTTATTTCTCCAAGACAAGCTCAGGCTCTATTCCACTGATCTTCCATGCTCTGCTGACGAGCAGTTCAGAGCAGTTACCTTTATACTCTTAGTACACGATAGCGGCCACAAGCCAAGCATTACATAATTACAACAATCATGCCGAATCAGTAAATGGGCACACATGCACAGTTACACTACTTTTATAACTTGTTTCTAGTGAATGTGCCAAATCTTGCCCATTTGTAACAGATGTAAAGCGAAAGATCCTGACTAAACTTTTCTTACACTAGCCATGGGGTTGGATGGGGCTTACCTGAGTCAACACATGTAAAGCACAAAGAGCAGGGCCTGGCACACAAGAAGCTCTCACCGAGCACTGGCCATCACCAGTACTTAGGAGGCATTCCAGGTGCCACTTCTTCAGTTTGTCTGAGCAGCATGTCCACATATAGGGGCTTCCCAGCAGTTCTGAATGACAGGGACCATCTCCTCTAAAAACCAGCACTTTATTAACGTACTAAGCTTGTGTCAGAGGAAAAGGGAAACACTTATTTTATGGTAAGGAGAGGGAAGTAAAGGTGGCAGGAAAAGAAAGACACTGAAGTCTGGAGCTAGACCCTCACCCACAGCAGGGCCACACATTATGGCTTCCTCTACCGTTTCCATTTCCTGCTGGTCATCAGATCAAAACCTTACAGTTGGACAAACTTTTGGAGATTCTCAATGTCACACCTTCTTCCTCACACCCTGACAGCCTGGTGGATGTTCCCAATCTCCTCACCCCCACCCCCCGTATCATCTGGCAAGAAGCAGAGTCACGTGGTGGAAAGACCATGGGCTTTGGAATCAAACTGGTATGTGATTGAATTTCATTTCTGCCCCTTTGAACTCTTATATTTGGCAAGTTGCCCTTTTCTGTCTTATAATATTAATAGCCACATTTCAGGGTTTTTGTCAAGAATAAATGACAAAAATGTCTGAAGGTTTCTTACAGTACAGTGTTTGGCACACAGATGTTCAGTAATGATTATTATTCTCTTTACCTTGATGCTCATCTTCTTTGGACACTCTGCTTTATCGATGCCCTTATGAAAGTGAGTAGTGCCTAGGACTAAACATGATTCTCCTGATACTGTCTCAGATCTGGAGCTATATGTATGAGGGTACTTCAAAAAGTTTGTGGAGAGATTTGTATTATCTTTCAAGTCTATTTTTCCACAAACTTTCTTAAGTACTCTTGTATCTATATCTATGTTTATCTGTTTTTCTAGAGTCTTGTTATGCACTAGGCACTGTGCTACACTTTGCTGCAGTATGTCCTCAAAGCACTAAACAAGCTTTTTCAAGTGGTATAATGCACATTTATAAGTGAAGAAGCTGAGATTCAGAGAGGGTAAGCCACTTGCTCAAAGCCATATGTAGTCAGCGTGTGGGTCAGGGGGCTGGGGCTGAGGGGCAGCTTCTGTGGGCTGGGAGCTGGGGTGAGGTCCTATCTGAAGCAGCACTAGGGGGTGGGAATGGGACAGCGAGGTGAATAGCCAGGAAGGCAAACTGGTCAGAGTGTTTCACCCTAGCGGCTGCGTGCAAAACTTGGCCGCAGAGCCAAGCAATATTGGCTGCCTTTGGACTTAAACAAGAGCATTTTGGGATAAGCAGGGTGGTGGTATTGGGGGTGGTGGTGGGGATAGGATTTCCTGGGCTAAACATGAGAATGCAAGTATGTGTTTGTATGGGCTGGTGGGTGTGTGAGTTCATGAATGGGCTTTCCACAAGCTAAGTCACTATTCGTTCTGCATGTCCTGTGTGAAGTTAGATTTAGATTTGTCAAGGCCTGAAACAGGACCTGTCTGCCGCACAGGGGAAAGTCTGGCCTCCTTAGTGCTCTCAAGGCTCTTTACAAGGATGACGAAGCTGTCATTGCCACAGTTGGAGGTGGACTTGTGTTGACTGCTGCAGAAGATTTCTCTGCTTCCTTCTTCCCTTCTAGAGCCAGGCTGCCCAGGTGAGTGGGCAGGTGTGGAGAACTCTCCTACTGCGACTTGGAGACCAGTGACTCTCATAATGCAGTCTGGTGATTTGGTCTCGAGGACACCCAGGTTCAGTCTTGGTGGCTCTTCTTCTTTTCATACATTGTTTTCTTTGTAGCTGTGTCGCTACTTATTAACACTCTTCCCGCCTCCCCCCCCCCCCCCCCCCCCCCCCCCCCC
>NW_007727261.1:14935-27045 GCF_000696425.1 Galeopterus variegatus
CCCCCCCCGCCTGCCCCCAGCCCACCTCAAGTCCTGGGAAGTGTAAAAGCCAAGTCCAGGATGTAGAACTAAGCTAAGCAGCTCAATCAGTTCAGACCAACAACTGCTTAACTCAAACACATTTAACTGTGATTCTGGTAGTAAGTCAAGTCCCTGACCTTGGTGGGGTACTTATTTCGCTGATCAACCTGCTTTTCTGGGTGAGCTCTATGCTGATCAAGCATGCTTTAGCCAGAGACATCTTTACATTTTATTTCTCAATTTTGTTTCTATAAAGACACAAACTATGCTTCTTTCTAAAATGATATTCAAAGGAATTTGGCATGACTTTAAACATTTGCTATCCATAAGTATATATGCATATATGTATAGACATGTATGCAGGTATGTACACACAAACAGATACATACTTGAACAAGTTACATATGAGAATTTAGAGTTGCTTTCATATTGCTTGGAGTTGCTGGCATCAGGGAGAACTGCCCTGCCTTTCATGACGAGGATATAATTATAAGCACTACTGATGATTTGTTACCAAGAAAGGATGGCTGGTGACAAGTCCAATTAGGGGCTGAAAGGGAGTGATGAACCACATTTAGCTTATTCTGACTCTTCCTGATGAGAATCTTTCTGAGCACAAACTATTCATATTTACTTAAATACTGAGGAGAATTAAACTAAATAAAAGAAGTATGGGGTTTGGAGTTCCATGATAGGAATTTAAAAAAAAAATGTGTGTGAATGTGTTTTACATATATGTGTGTGTGCATGTAAGTCTGTTTTATTTTTGTTTTTAAGATAAAAGAGAACAGGAAAGACAGAGCAGACATACTTTTTGGTATGTTTTCCACTAAGTACAACTTAAAACCCTGGACATTACATATAAAACAAACAGAAAATGACTGAAAGACTGGCTAGGGACTGCAGGCCCCAAGGAACATCACGGAGGCAATTCCCTGCGGTTTGTTTTTTTTGCACGTGTCTCAGACGTGGAGCTGGAGAAGCTGGCAAGCCAGGAACACCAACAGGCAGAGACAACAACAACAAAAGTCCTAACAAAAGCCTGCTCTCTACAGCCAAGGGACCAGGAAAAGGGCAGCCTAGCAAAAGAGAAGACTTTTAGATAGGAATTGCTCTACTCCAGCCAATGCTGCAGAAAACACGGTGGCCCCACCCCACCTATGCCAGCAAAGGCCAAGTAGGGAGCCCGATTTCTATCCTCAACAAGCTACAGTGAGGTGCCCCAAATTCTCTCCACCAGTGGGGGTGGTGTCTGAGAAGGTCCAGTAAGGAATTCAAACTTTCATTCCTCCTGGGTGGCACTGAGGCACCCTTCCATCTCCCTGGGGTGGTGTCGGAAGAGGCCTAGTGGAGAGTCTGAACTTTTGCCATGGCCCAGTTGTAAAGCGCCCCCCCCCCATCATTGCAGGCATATGGGGAGCAGTGAGGAGGTTCCAGTGCTTCCCACCTAGAGAACTCCCTGTGGGCACTCCCACCCCTGCCAGCAGTAACCAGGAGCATCCCCTTGGGTGCTGATGGAGGCCGAAGTGGGACCCGGACTCCTACCCCCACCTGGTAGTAACAAGGTGGCGTTCCCCACTGCCCTGTTGGGGCACTGCCAGAGGAAGCCAGCTAAAACAGGTGTAAGTAAGATCCAGAGTCTCATAATGCAATGCCCAAAATGTCCAGTTTTCAATTGAAAATCACTTATCATGGCAAGAACTAAGATCCCAAACTGAATGAAAAAAGACAACCAATAGATGCCAACAGTGAGATGACAAAGGTTTTAGACAGATCTGACAATGACTTTAAAGCAGCCAATGTAAAAACGCTTGTGAGCAATTATGAACAACACACTTGAAACCAAAAAATGGGAGTTAGCCAAAATCTTGGGAGAAAAAACTTAAAGCATTTTGAAAAGTTGTTGTCAATTTCTACAGGATGAAAATAAACTCCAGGTTTTATTTTGACTGACTTGGAAAGCTCACCATCACTAACAGACAAGTTGAGAGTAAGGGTGGGTGGTCGTGTCAGCGTCCAGTCTTGTCCTGGCAGGCTGGGGTGGCCAGGACTTGCCTCAGGCCTAGCACATGGTCTGGTGAGTGCTTGACAGGTCAAGAGGAGGTAGTGGTGAATTAGCACCAAAGTCTAGAAGGGAAGCCAAGAACAGAGTCGGAGAGTTCTGCTCATCTGAGGGAGACTGGAGTGGACGTAACCTCTGTATTTTAAAATATCTTAGTAAATATATTAAGAAGAAAAATTATTTTACATGTCCCATGCAGTGAACAATATTGAAAGTCAAATATCAAAGTGGGAAAAAAAATTGCAGCATATACAGGATTACCTTCTAGAATACATTGCATAAAGAGTTCTGACACCTCCCTATGAAAAATACTCAGTTCCCAAAAGTCAGTTCCTCACCTGCTGTCTGTCTGAGGACTCTGGGTAAAAGTATTCACAAAAAAGAATATTTAGCAGCAACATGGATGAGCTTGGAGAAAATTATGTTAAGTGAAATAAGTCAGGCACAGAAAGAGAAATACCACATATCCTCACCCATAAATGGGAGCTAAAAAAACCCCAAATAAATAAAAAAAGAAGAAAGAAAGAAAGAAAGAAAGAAAGAAAGAAAGAAAGAAAGAAAGAAAAGAAAGAAAGACATCACTGTTAGCCACTTTTAGAATTGGATGAACTTAGAGAAAATTATGTGAAGTGAAATAAGCCAGGCACAGAAAGAGAAATACCCCGTGTCCTCACTCATAAGTGGGAGCTAAAACAATAAGCAAATATAGGAAGGAAGGAAGAAAGAAACAACGATCACGGTAATATGTTGAACTTTCAAAAGTAGAGAACAGAATGGTGGTTACTAGAAATGGGAAATGAAGAGGGGAGAGGGGTTGGTAAGAAATTGGTTAATGGACACAAAGGATGATTATGTTTTGTAATGATGAATATACTAGTTATCCTGATTTGATCATCACATACTGCACACAGGTATTGATATACAACTCTGTACCCCACAAATATGTATAATCAATGTTTGAATTAAAAAGCTATATATAGAAAGAGAATTGTTCACAAAAGAGGCACTACAATGGGCAATAAAGAGAAATAATACTCAGTGTGGGATTTAATTAAATAAATACAAACTAAAACAACAATAAGATACATTTTGGTGGGTGCCATTCAAAATGCCAAAGATTAAATAATTTTATACATAGCTGGTGGCTTTGTAAATTGATATAACCTTTTTGAAAAGTGATTTGGTGATGAGTCAAAAGACAACATTTTGTTTACCTTTGGAATAGCAATTCTACTGCTAGTAATTGATCTTCAGGAAATTATTTCCAATATGTTAAAAATACAGATTTTATCCAAAGAATTATTTTCAATAGGAAAAAAATATTCAATTGTCCTCAAGATAGGGAATTGGTTAAATAAATTATGGTAAACTCATAAGGTAAAACAAACAAAAAAACAACTCTTTACAAATAAATTTTCAGAAAAATATCTAATATAAGAATTATACAGAATATTTTGTTTAGTAAAAAAAGCAGTACATAAGACAACACATACATATTTCTTTTTAGTCAAAAAGAAAATTCATGCATAGAAAAAAAGATAAGCAAGATGTACACATCAAGTGGGAATAGGGGTCATCCTGAAGTAGTGGAATTACGGGTGATTCCCTCCACCCCTTTATTTGACTTGTCTATGTTATATACATTTTCTTCAATTTGCATATGTTCTGTGGGAAAATATTAAATTTTTTTAATAAAATTGGCAGCCGGCATGAGCAGGCTCTTTGTATGGCCTGTCACCCTTTCACAAAGGAGAGAGATCATTCTCCCGACAGCCCTGAAGATCACTCGATCTCATGTTGCAACCTGTGGGAAAATATTAAATTTTTTTTATAAAATTGGCAGCCGGCATGAGCAGGCTCTTTGTATGGCCTGTCACCCCTTCACAAAGGAGAGAGATCATTCTCCCGACAGCCCTGAAGATCACTCGATCTCATGTTGCAAATGTGTCCACGATAGGAACCAAACCCAGCTCAGGGAGGGAATTTCACAACCTAACTAGGGCAAACATTTTCCTCTCTTCTGGACTCAGGACAATGTCTTCTGTGCGAAAGGGAGGCAGGAGCTCAGAACCACAAATGCTACAGTAGTATTTTTGCCCACAGATTCAGAGAGAAAATTGCAGCCCAGGAAAGACACTCCCTTGGTTTGTGCTTTGTGAATTTCTTAGAGAACTTCAGGGAGGGGTGGGGATGGGGGTTCCATTTGGTTGGTTTTCACTGAATAGCATGGAGCCAAAAGAAAGTCCAGTCCGTAACTAATTGGCTCTGCTGGAGGGGGGAATGCTATCAAGACTTTTTTTCTTTTTTTTTTTTAAGTGCTGTAGGCGGAGGCGTGACACTGCATGTTGCAGGGCAGTATTGGTGTTGCAGCCCCTTCTCTCCTGGACAGAGGAACAACTAGAATAGCAACTGAGATCAGCAGGGAGAGAGCAATACTGCATTTGCATCTGAAAGTGCCCTCTGAAAGCCGCTGAGCCAGCATTTGTGCAGAGGGGACGAGGGATGGAATAAATCCTCCACAGCTGTCTGTCTGCGGATTCTAGCCTCAATGAGAGAGGCTTCTGGATCTAGCATTAACATCTCATCTCAAAGGAAATAGCCCCTATCACAGGTTAAATAACCTGTTCACTGAGAGATTGCAATATCAACATGTTTTAGTTCCTTAATTTCTCTCTGTTCACTGTGTCTTTTTCTCTTCCTTCCTGCTGGGTTTGTTCCACCTCATTTGGCAGACAGGGAATGATGTCTCATACTCTTTTATCTCATCATCTGAAAACGCATGAGGTGGGAACAGTCCTTGAAGGTGGACAGATTAAATCTCTGGTCCTGGAATCTGATTAAGTCTCTCCCTCCCAGAAGATGTGAGTGTAGTGCCTGATTATTCTCTGAATTCTCTGAATTATTCTTGTACAGTGCTCTTTTCTTTGTGGGGGCAAAACAGCAGGGACAAAGGACTAGAATTCCACTTCCTTCTTGGGAACGAGAAAAGGTTGAAATTGTGAGTTTTCCCAGGCTTCTTGTGGGCAGAAGACTGAATTGCATAATCTCACAAAAATGTGAGATGCAACCTCCGCCTCCATAAACTCTAATAATATATAGTCAAGGGATTAAAGAAACCAAGAAACATATGCACTGTTTCCTGACCTGAGCACAATTAAAGATCTTGATTGTAAAACATAAGTGCATCAAGACCAAAGACCTACAGACTCAGGAATGTTATTACCCACAGGGCGTCCTCCTGTCACCTGGGTCTCCCTCATGGCAGGCACTGGGGTAAAACTGGAGGTGTGTCTTCCCTTACATGGAAAACACAGAAGGGCCACATTGGAAAGCTCAGCACTCATCCAACAGAGATAGTATCAAAGTCAAAGATAGCTTTTAAGCTATTTCTATTTAATAGATTTCCTTTTCTGAGGCGTAAAACTAATTTCTTAATATTTAATTCTTTCCATTTGTTTGTGCTTGAAATGCATTGATCATTTACTGTTGATCAGTGAGGCTGGGCTAAGAGCAGAACTGCTGGGCATGGTACCCCAGGCAACTGCCGAGAAGGTCTCAGCTACACTGTCCCATGGTAGGACAACATGAAGGAGATTGGATACCTGGAGGAAGCAGGGTTCTATTAAATGAAACAATGGTTTATTGGGCACCTACTTGTACCACACACTGTGTTAGAGCTGTCCACTGGGAATACAAAGACAAATACGACACAGCTCTTGCCCTTAAGAATATCAACCACAATCCAGTGAAAGAATATACATAAAAATTAATTAATGTGATATGATATGTGCTACATTAGTAATATGAACTCCATTTTTATATGCAAACCTTAGGGCTAGGAGAGGGTCTTAAAAAGTCTGTAAGCAAAAATCATGAAATTTATCTGGAGTTGTTTCAGGGATCCTCTCCCTTGACCCCTAAGCTGGAAATGTCCAAAGTGGTTGTGGGTACCCTAGGAGGTGCACAAAGTAATCACACAGATGCAGAAATAAAATATTATAACTTATGTGTATACTTTTTAATGTATCTTGTAACACTTTATTTTGTGTGTATATAACAAATGGAAATGTTTGTAATTTTCAAAAATAATGTAGTTTATTGGAGGTGCATGCTCAAAAAATTTTGACATAAGGGTGTGCACAAAGGTTTGAAAACGATTGGGCTCATTTATCCCTTTGTCCAGGCCCAGGCTCCTGGATTGTCTTCCCTCAGGCCTTCAGATGGTTTAGCTGCATCTCGGCAACTCTAAACTCACCTGGTGTCTCACTCATCTCCCCTGATCAGCAAAGACAGGGCCCTCCAATTACCTGTAGCCTTTGTCCTTGGAAGGCAGTCTGCAATCATATGTCTTTTTCCCCCTTTTATGTCGCAGATGGTTGAGGAGGCAGATATCCAAACAGATGAAATAACTTGTCCAACGTTATAGGACCAGTATTGCTAATGTGCTTTCTGGCAGAAATTAAGAAACCAAACCAAACCAAACAGCCCTGATATTGGCTGATGTGTATCCAAACAGATGAAATAACTTGTCCAACGTTATAGGACCAGTATTGCTAATATGCTTTCTGGCAGAAATTAAGAAACCAAACCAAACCAAACAGCCCTGATATTGGCTGATGTGTTGTATTAGTAAGAAACTGCCAAAGCCTTAAGCAGAAAAGCAAAAATCACAAAAACTGTTGCTACAAGAATGATAAAAGCCATGAGATGAATGTGACAGGGTAAATGAATCAGTATAACTAATGGCTACTCACGGAATACTGTAGACATATAGGCCTGAGTTCCAATCCCAACTTTGCCACTTAGTAGAGATCTAAGCAATTACTGAACCTGTTTATCAGGTTCTGTTCTTGAGTGGCAAGGAATAGAAACTAGCTCTGGCTAACACAGACACTCCAAAAGGAATTTGAAGGAAATAGGATCATTCACAGAAGGAAAAGAAGAGCTGAAACCCTAGACAGGGTCTAGATCAGTTCCAGCTATCTTGACAGAGATGGTAAACCTCTAGCATCTTTAGGGTATTCAGTCCTGACAACTCCACTCTAGCTGCGTCCTGGAATGAGTCCTGGAATGCACCTCCATTCATAATTAAAATTCTCAGGATAGAGACTCTAATTGGCCTAAGTTGATCATGTGTCTATTGCTGTGTCCTGTGATTGGACAGAGCTGGGATGTAAATCCTAGTAGCTTATGGAGTCAGGGAAAAGTTGGTCTTCAAATGAAGGAAAGCTGAGCAGACAAAAACAGCTCATGTCTGCTACGTTATGCTTCAGTTATCTCATCAGGAAGATGGAAATAGAAATACAGATCTCACAGGGTTGTTTTGAAGGTTAATTGGGCAATATAATGTTTGCAAAAGTGCTTACTACCAGGACAGGCACTTATCAAGTGTTCAATAATGGCAGCCATTGTCATCATGAATTATATGAATTATACGGACTCATATGGCATTATCGAAACTCATGCTCTAGTTCTTTTTTTTTTTTTTTTTTTTTTTTTACCGGTAAGGGGACCGCAACCCTCGGCATGGTACCGTCTGCCCCACGCTCAGCTAGTGAGCGCACTGGCCATCCCTATATAGGATCCGAACATGCAACCTCGGCGCTACCAGTGCCGCACTTTCCCCAGTGAGCCACGGGGCCGGCCCCCATGCTCTAGTTCTTACGTAGAAGTGGTTTTAATGGAAATCTTCTAGAGGGATCCATTTAATTGAATGCCAGTGATGGAGTGAATGTTTGGAAGGGAATTATGATTACTTCAGTGAGAAGTTTAGGTTATGTTTATCTCTGCTTTGAGCACCAAGTCCCACTCCTCTTCATGTTATTAGACTCCATGATTCCAAACACAAATCTACAAAAAATAAAAAAGTAAACAATAAAGCATTCTTTTAAGTCACCCCCTCCCTAATTGCTTTTCCATAGATCTTCACATACATGTCTTGGTCTCCCTGAGCTGTCTGAGGGCATGGGGGGTTTGAAAAAGAGGAAAAAATCTTGCCTTTAAGGATATACGACTTCCAGAAAGTGTCAACATGGCACTAAACAGCCAGTCAATTTTATGAAAAAAACAACCACCCCATAGACAGAATTTTAGATAATCAATGGAATTTTTTAGTCATTAGGCTGAATTAAATGCATATTTAAATATCACATCAACATAACCTCAGATTTGGCATTAATTTGTTCTGGGGTGGATAAATAGTCTCCAGTTGTATAATTATTACCAGCTAAATATCCCATGTCCCTGCAGTGGGTTCCTGGTTTGTGACAGATGATAAATAAGTATGCATAGAGAGGCAGGCAGTGTGGAGGAGCCGGGAGCCTGTGAGCACACAGAGCCAGTGCAGGAGGGATGTGCCATGGCCCTACCTCTGCTCTGGCAGCATTTTTATCTCCCTGGTATAGTGCTAATCTGTGCCCTGGGACAAGTTACTCCAAACAAAGTCTTGTGAGAAAGAGCCTCTAGAGTGGATCAGTTAAAAGACTTGTTCAAGTTTAAGATGACCATAAAAATATTCACAGAAGGTCCCAGCCAGCCTGTGCCAGATGCAAGAGAAGCAGGTGGCTCTTGCAAGCAAATGTGGGTGATGCTTAGGTGTGTGTGGGTGAAGTTTCTGTTGACAAAGCAAAATGAGAAACTAGAACAGTGAGCTGGGTGATTAAGACAACAGGCCCATTTTTGTGTGGTTTAGCTGAGTAATTCGGAAAGGTCTAGGAGCATAGCTTCTGCAAAACAGTTCTTTGATCTGTGGCGTTTCTCTGAGATGGATTTAGCAACCTCCTCCTCCTCCTCCCACCAGCAGGTCTGCCTTGAACAGCCTTCACCACCTTGCCCCATGCCTCCACTCGCGGATTTCTTCCAAACAGAGAAATGGTATTCTACGTGGACATCTGTGGTGAGCCCAGGCACTTCCTTCCCTCCTTCCTTTTATACCCTTGAAAATAAAAAACACCTTCAGTAGGTATTTTATTGATAGAAGCTTCTCATGGGCATGTAGTAGATACAATGAACTGGTGTCTTCCGGTCTGAAAATGAGGCAGATATTTAGGGCAGTGGTTTTCTACTCTCTCAGGCCATTAAATCCTTGGAAAAGACAGCAAAGCAAGAGTTTAGTAAATGGTAAATGTGGAGAGTAAAGCACAATTGTATCCAATTTAAGCCAAGATAAATTTACTCTGCACACACAGGTCCTATCTCACACACACACATACACAATATATATATGTGTGTGTGTATTCAGTAGATAAAATGTTTAAAAGAGTTTCTTTAAATAGCAATATCCTTGAGTACATTTAAAACATGATGAGATCTGCAACATGTGACTTGAACACAACCTTTGGGGAATGCATTCTTTGCATAAATTGTGGCAAATGTACAAAGACAATGTTTAAATAATATCAAAATCTTTGGCCAAAGAGTAGTCAGATACATATATCTTCAGTTTACAAGAGACTAAATATCCAGGTGGTTTCCAAAACGTGTTTCTAAAAGAAAAAACAGTTGTTTCTCAAAATCTTTCCTTGGCCTGTCATTTGGGGTATTCATAATTTGGTACAAACCTTATCTTTCAAATCTTCTTTCTCATTACTCTCCTTCATCAGTCTTCTATTTCTGATGACTAAGCTCAGTGACTAAGAGCAAGGGGCAAACCTAGACCAATATTGAGGAATCAGAATGGAAGTCATAGGCAGGTCTTACTTTAAAAGATGTTCTAACCAAGCCGATCTCAGGGGTCATTGACTTGAGTCTTGTGTTAGGGTTGGAGCAATATGGTTTCAGCCACCCTCAGGGGCTGAAGTTCACCCAGCCTTCAGTTTAGGGTCACCTTGGCTGACCTGGAAGGTGCCCCACTGCCTTTCAAGCTATCTTGAATATCAAAGCTTAAATTCTACCTTTTGAGATAGGAGATGCTTAGTTTCCATGGGTTTGGGTTTCAGGACACACCTCTGGGTTTCAAGCCCCTCCCTAATGTCTCAAACCCCTTCTCTAGGCCCTCCTCTAGAGGAAAGTTACTGTTGCTTGTTGCACCTATTTCTGGCACCAACATGGGGAAATTGAGAACTCAGGGAGATGACTTATGCAAATCCAGTGGCTGGGCACACTCAGTAGAGAGGGGTTATATAATCCTAATAGCCGAGCATGCTCAGTAAAGTGGAATCTATCCTTTGAATGACCTTCCCCTAGGGGTGCTAAAGAGCACAGAATATTCTTGAATATGTCTGATGCATGAGATAGGATTTGACCAATGAACATGCTCTAAAAGGAGACCAACTGAGCATGTACAAGACTATGTTACATAACAGGAAGCCATCCCCTTAGTTGAATATTCATTAGAGAGCATGAATATGTATTAGATAAACTATAAAAGTGGAATGCTGGTAGGAGGCAGGGTTGTTACTCACTTTCCTGGGGCGAACCTGCACTCTGCTTGCTGAGGTATTTATGCTTTATTTTTGTGTTAAGCTTATTTTTAGCAAGTGGCTGCTCACTCTCTTGAGCCAACCTGAACTCTGTTTAAGTGTTTTTTTAACTTTTGTATTAAACTTGGTGCAGGCCCCACTCAGTCTCTGGAGCTAGGCTGCACTCTCTCTGTGAAATCTGTCTCTTTTATTTGTTTCATTAAACCTGTTCTCACTTTCTACTGTGACTCTGTTCTTGAATTCATTTTTTTTTTTTTTTTTTTTTTTTTTCTTTTATTTGTTTCATTAAACCTGTTCTCACTTTCTACTGTGACTCTGTTCTTGAATTCATTTTTTTTTTTTTTTTT
The DNA here is from genome assembly GCF_000696425.1 of Galeopterus variegatus. Taxonomy (NCBI): domain Eukaryota; kingdom Metazoa; phylum Chordata; class Mammalia; order Dermoptera; family Cynocephalidae; genus Galeopterus; species Galeopterus variegatus. Next base: position 25,786 of record NW_007727261.1, read on the forward strand.
TTTTTTTTTGTCTTTTTGTCTTTTTTTCCATGTCCGGCAACGGATCGCAACCCTCAGTGTTGCCCCCGTACCGGACCAGGGACCGGCAACGGGATTGCAAACCTCGGTGTTGCTCCCACGCCTCGCTCAGCCAGTGAGCGGGAGCCGGTCTGTATGTGGGATCCGAACCCTCGGGCGGGAGCGCTGCCGCGCTTCCCAAGCAGCGCACTATCCAGTGCGCCACCGGGCCGGCCCCCTGTTCTTGAATTCTTTCCTGTGATGGAGTCAAGAACCTGGTAAGAGGATGGGGTGGGTTGAGGCTGGCCATCAGGACTCCCCAGACCCTCTCCTGCAGTATCATGTTGACCATGACACAAACATCCTACCTGTCCAACCACATATGTGTCCTGGAGCAGAGGGATCCCAAGTGAAATAACTCTGACCCACTGACTTAACTCCCATGTTCCTGTTCAAAAACCCAACATCAAGCCATCCTTCTGAGAAATGGCCCACTTCTACCCTGCATCACAACATCTGGCATGATGCTCTTTGCAGAAGGCGGTCAGGAGATACTTGAGTAAATAAAGGCAGGCAATAATTATTTGAGTGAAAAAAAACTCCAAAACAAAAAAGAAATGTAAAAGGCCATTTGATGATAAGTGAGTTTTTATGTTTTAATTCAGATGTGTTCAAACCACACAGACGAGTGGTCTGAGCTCTGTTTGTGTTTGGGGGAATTGTTCCCTTCTCTCAGAAGCATCTTAGAGATGAAGTGACTTTTGGTCTCTGCTGACTCTTGCCTTTCTCTTCTTGGCAAAGCACATGGGTGTAAGACTAGGGTCAGGAGCCCTGGGTCTGCATCTAACATTCTAGCGGAACTTTGTGACCCGGGTCAAGTTGAATTCTATGAACCTCAGATTCTTCACTTTCTCACGATAACAAAGTTTTGGAGATAAAAAGAGATAATTATGTGGACTATTTTGGGCATTATCACTTTTTACATGGCTCTTTTTTTTTTTTTGCTTATAATACATAAGCACAGAGAGCTTAATCTGTGAAAATCTGAGGGGTCAACTGCTATAGTTTTTCATGTCAGGCAAGACTAAAATCTAGACTGTGCAAAATGATGGTCTGTGTATTTGAAAGTTTTCTGGAAATAGAATTCAACTTGACCCGGGTCACAAAGTTCCGCTAGAATGTTAGATGCAGACCCAGGGCTCCTGACCCTAGTCTTACACCCATGTGCTTTGCCAAGAAGAGAAAGGCAAGAGTCAGCAGAGA
>NW_007727261.1:27191-28349 GCF_000696425.1 Galeopterus variegatus
TTTTTTTTTTTTTGCTTATAATACATAAGCACAGAGAGCTTAATCTGTGAAAATCTGAGGGGTCAACTGCTATAGTTTTTCATGTCAGGCAAGACTAAAATCTAGACTGTGCAAAATGATGGTCTGTGTATTTGAAAGTTTTCTGGAAATAGAGAATTTGCAAATGCCTTTGGTAATATGTTCAAAGCTTTAAATACTTGAATCCTGGAGAGGCTTTGCATGTACCATAGTTTATACTACCTTCAGGTCCTTATAGCATGTATCAAAACAACTACAGATTAACTCCTAATGTAAGTAAGCCTCTCCCTTTTAGGTCCACAAGATGTCATTAGCAGTCCCTTTTGAGGGGTCAGGGCAGTCCTGTGGCAATGTTTCAGGACAGTGCTGGATGACAGGCTATGGATGGTCACTTCTTGATGCCCCATGGTTCACAATGGGTGTCGCACTCACAAAATAGTGACAGGAAACACGTGACTTTCCCTGGGGTAATAAATGAAGGGCTTTAGGTGGTCATTCCAGAGTTGTGTAGAGTGGGGAAGAGGATGGAGGAAGAACTAGAATTTTCCCCAGGTTATTTCATTGGCCGCTCTGGATCATGCAAGAGTCAAGGTCTCACGGTCTAGGCCTTCCAGGAGAGGCTTACCTTGACATTTCTCAAGCCACTAGAGGATACTTTGCAGGGTTCTCTTGTTCCTAAACTCCTTACTTACCCCTCTCTTCTAAAACCCTTACCTTTTCACTGCTGCCCACTTCCCGTGTCCCCACCTGCCCTCTGGGTGCCCTCCCTGTGGAAATCATCCAGTTCCGAGTCCTCTTTTGGGTCTTGTAAGTTTCACAGTCTTCATTACTGAATGTCAGTGGAGGAGGGGTGGTATACCATCGCTGTGTCTGCCTGTCCCTCACGATCTGGTCCCACTTATGTGGAGGTGGAAACTCCAGGGGACTTCCTCTCCACACCGGCTAGTTGCCTTGAATGTATTGGAAATCAACCACAACCAAGAAGATCAACTTTTTTCCAAACCTTCCTCCATTTGGTCTGCAGGAGAGATTATTATTCCACCTATTGACATGACTTTGAGTCTCTTTCTTGTGAGATACTTTCATCAGCTTGGTTATGCTGAGAGAGAAGTGAGGGCTTCCTCTGTGCCCCAAGTTTCA
>NW_007727261.1:28659-29797 GCF_000696425.1 Galeopterus variegatus
GATTTAAAAATAATCTGAGTCAAGTCCACCATAGTCATCATCATCATCAAGTAATGAGTATTGGCTATGTGTCAAATATAGCAATAACAATAATAATAACTCTGCTGACATTTTTGGTTGCTTACTGTGTGGCAGGCAATGACCTAGTGACTTTACCTGTATTATGTGCTAAATAAAAATAATAGGAGGCCATTGTTTTAGACGAAGCTTCTGTACTAGGCCCCAACAGACAGTACTAAAAATCAAAATGGAGTCACCTATGTTAAAGTTCCATGTCACCAAACCAAAACTAAAATGTCATCTGATCTTCTGGGAAGTCAGGAGAGAGAGGTAACAGCCAACTTCCCAAATGGGCCAGTTTCAGTCCTCCATCGGTATGGCAGTGAAGTTCTCTCTGTTTCAATTCTTCACCTGCAGTAGCCTGATGTTAACTAATCAGCTCTTTTTCTATTTTCTGTCTCCCTGTCCCCGCCTTACAAGGAAAGTAACTTCGGAATGACTAATCTGCTTTTTGCTCTTTGTTTCTGCTTTCTTGGCTCCTTCTCTATCAAGTCAAACTCTTGTGTTCAGCTCATTGAAATATTTATTGTATTTTAAAGAATGAAGGGTTGCCCAATTCTAGAATTGCAACTAAAGCCAATCAAGATCTTTGAACTAAATTTGTTATAATTTTTTCTTTTGACATGTGCTATTATAGTTCATGATAACCCTAGTGATAAGTACTATTGTTACCTGCATTCCGCACAGCAGAGCACTGACGCACAGGGACTAAAAAGTATCCACGGTTATAGCTAGTAAGAGGTAGAACCTGTGTTCAAACCCATGCCTGACTAACTTCAGTGGTTTATTTATTATTCTGACTATAGTTGGCATTTCCCAAGTATGGTCAATTGACTGATTTTCAAAAGAACCTTTAAATCCTTGATACTGAAAAAGCCTTGTGTTTTGTAGTTATGTGTTGTTGTTAGTCTATGAGCAATCATAGCTGTTTACAGTAAAGAGATATGGGCACTGTCAGCTGAAATTTACCCTAAAATAGTGTTTTTAAAAAAGCTCCTCCCCTTTCTAACTTAAATGAATTTAATGCTCTAAATGGGTGCCAAATTGGCAGCCCACAGGATAATTTCCACTATTTATG
>NW_007727261.1:30942-35363 GCF_000696425.1 Galeopterus variegatus
CGACGGGAGCGCCGCCACGCTCCCAAGCGGCGCACTCTCCAGTGCGCCACCGGGCTGGCCCAGAATCTGTATTTTCTAAATGCCACCCTGGGTTTGGGAACCATTGCACTGGTGGAAAGTTCTATACTCTGTGGACAGCTGCCTGTTTTTCTCCTGCACAGTCAGCAGCCATCTGCTCGCTTACATACCCTCCACCTTCCCCCACACACTATGAAGTCAGTGTCTCACTAGTGTCAGGAAAGCCAAAGGAAATGTCAGGCTTTGTTGACTGAAGTCAATATTGACTTGAGGAGCCTCTTGGCACGTCTGTGTTACTAACACATCTTTCCAAACTGCTCAAAAAACTAGATCTCAATGGGCAGCCTCTACTTAAATATAGCCTTGATTTCTAAGATGCATTCACATTTTTGTTAACATATTTTCCTTATTACTTCTCCTCAGTGTATTCCATTGTTTGTTTATTTATTTTTCAAGAATTGTTTCCAGAGACTAGAAGGCAAATGAAATGCAGCATGGTTTAAAACAGGTTGGAAAGCAAAATCCCAGTCCCTTAATAGAGACTGAAACAAAAAGCTTATTGGCAGTTGTTTAAAAGACATGTTATTACAGCATGATAACCTTGTCATGGTGATTACTGTAAGGCTGGCAATGTTGCAAATCCTGGAGATCACAGGCAGGAAGGAAGATGTAACATAAATGGCTCAAATTCTCTTGCAGGTGTTTTGTGGGCAGAAGGGAAGGGAGGATGGATAGAGAAAAATGTGCTCATGATCTTGATTTTGGATGCACTTACAATTATCTCCTTCCTTATAGCTGCAAGTCCTCATCAATTGAGTATAATCTATGTGTCGGGGAGTCCCCCAGCGACATTGTGTAGGCTTTCACACTAGCTAGAGCCAGAAGTCTAAAACAGTACACCCTACAGAACAATTGAGTGTTTCTCTGTAGTAAGAACTCTTAACATAATGTTAGAGAAAGAGATTTAATGGGTAGAAAACTGCATCAATAAAGTTGAGTTGTACAACATGTCTCTGCGTTTTACAGCCTCTCAGAGAAGTACTCACTTGACATCATTGATTTTTGGACTTTTTATTTTTTTACTGGTTATGACTACTCATGGGGTAGAAAGCTGGTTGTCACCACTCATGCCGAAGATGTGATGGCCAGATTTTGGGACTTTTAAAGAAATGCAATTCTTTTTTTCCATAAACAGATTTTATTCAGAACCCCAGTATAAAGGACAGATGACGGTTGTGCTTCTCAGATAGGAGTGGGGACAGCACGTGCTGTGCAGTTGCCCTACCTTAGGCAGCTGCCTGGGGATCTGGGGACCCCACCAAACACGATATCTTTGAGTCAGAGGATGAGTACATGAAAGCCTTTCCCTGCTGGCCCCCAGGCCTCCCTCCTAACTGCTATGGGCCCTGATCTCCCACTCTATTTTTTCTGTCTCAGTTCAGCTTGTGACTGTCCTCCATAAAGGGCCTTAGTAAGGTGCTCTGTTATGAAGATGTCATCTGTTGTGGCTGTTGTCCACATGGGGGAACATTACTTCCTCAGGTGTGGCTGGCCCTCCCATGTCAGGCTGCTGCTTTCCTAAGATAACATGCCCGCCCTGCCTCCCACCCCATTCATCCAGGGCTCTCATCACATGTTCTGAGTCCAATTCCAATTATGCAAAGGAAGTGTCTCCCTCTCCAAGTCGAGTCCATTTTTCTCGTTAGTGTACAGAGCAATACTTAAGAATGGGTATAGACTTCAGGGGCTAAATCTTACAACATTGGGGGGCGATACTCTTCTGGAAGAAAAATGGTAAAAACAGACAAATGCAAACTGCTAGGATCCCTCCCAGAAACTTAGAAGCAGCCAGTGCAAGTGAGGGGCCCTGAAGCTCAAGTTTGATTAGCTTCACAATACATCTGCTTCTGTACTTTTATGTCTTTTTCCAGTCTAACCCCACCTATCCCCTTTGTCACTCATTCCCACCTTTGATTCCAGGGGTCATGAATGAAAGAGACTCATCTCATTCCCAAAGAGAACACTCCCCTTCCTGTAAAAGCTGATCTGTGGACCCCATCTGCAGAAAAAGAAAGCAAAAGACTCAAAATGTACCAAAGGTTACATGCATGTAAATCTAATCCAATCAATCCATTGAAAACAAAGAAAAAAGTGCTGATGCTGACGAAACAAAAGGAAGGATTCTATCCACAGGTTGAAAGCAGTGCAGTCTTGCTCTTCAAAGTTNGTCATGGACAGTGGTTAGAGCACGGCTCCGAGGGAGGCAAAAGCCAGGCTTGAACCAGGCCCTGTCATTTGTTATCTATGTGACTTTGGGCAAGTGTCAGATTCCTTTGCTATAAAATAAGGTCAAGGGTAGTAACTACTTAATTGGATTGTTATGAAGGTATTAATTAAGATAATATATGTAAAGTATTTGTTACACCAAGTAGAACTTAATAAGTACTCAAGAAACATCAGCTTTTATTATTTCGATATTATTTTTGGGTGAACAAGATAGATTCTCCTATTTACATTCTTTACTCTTTAGTAGTTTTTTTTGAAGTGAAGGAATGGTATAACTTTTAAAAAAATTTTATTTCATTTTGGTAAAAGCATTTAACATGAGATCTACCCTCTTAAAAAAATTTTAAGTGTACAATACGATATTGTTGACTACAGGTACAAGGACGTGTGCAGCAGATCTCTAGAGCTTATTCACCCTGCGAACTGCAACTTCGTGCTGATTGACTTGTGATTCCCCACATCCCCTCCCCCATCCCCTGGCCACCACCGTTCCACTCTTTAATTCTGTGAATTGGACTGTTTTAGACATCTCATGTAAGTGGAATCACGCAGAACGTCTTTCTGTGACTGGTGATTTCACTTAGCATAATGTCCTCAAGGTTCATCCAAGTTATTACATATGAGAGAATTTCCTTCTTTTTCAAGGCTGAATAATATTCCATTGTATGTACATACCACATTTTCTTTATCCATTTATCTTTTGGTGGATGTTTAGGTTGTTTCCACATCTTGGCTATTGTGAATAATGCTGCAATGAACATGGGTGTGCAGATATCTCTATAAGATCCTGCTTTCAATTCTTTTGAATAAATAACCAGATATGGGATTGCTGGATCATATGGTAGTTCTATTTTTAATATTTTGAGGAACTTTTATACTGTTTTCCCTCTGAAGCACTACCATCAAAGGCAGTCCACCACCTGGCTTGTGTGACAGGAAAACCAGAGTGGAACTAGATTATCACAGATCTCTCCCAGCTCCGAAATTCTAGGGTTCCCATGTCCCATTTTTCAATTGGTGGAAATAATAAAAGAAAATAATCAACCAGGTGCCTGGGAATCAGCCTGGCCAAGGAAATATTTCCATGAATTCTGTTGGATGAAGCCATGGACCCCATAACTTGTAACTCATAAAGTTTCAGCCCTAAGTTCCCCTACTCTCACAGCCAAGCATTTCAGGAATTCAGATCCCTTAGAGTAGAAAAGTAAGTAAATGTATTCCTAGCATCCCAGGTTGGAAACTTTGATGCAGTTTTCCTCAGATAGGCTATACATGGTGGTTGAAGACTAATAGTAATAATTTATATTTATAACAAAATGTAAGAATGTGCATTATCAACTCATTTTTATAAGAATCTTGTGAGGTAGTTACGTGCATCAGTCAGAGTTGAAGTAGAACCACCAGGAGCCACACATAATAAGGGATTTTTAAGATAGGGTCTTGACCTTATGCAGTTGCGGAAGCTGCTTAATAAGTTGTGTGTGACTGTGTTTTTTTTGCATCTGGTGCTGGGTTCTGGTCAACAGGGCGAGCCTTAGGGAAATGTGGTAGCCAGCCTCTATGGTCCCAATGATTCCTGGTCCTGCTGTTTACAACCTCGTGTTGTCTCCTCTCATATGGTCCCAGTATCAGTCTGTGTGACTGATAAAATACAGCAGAAGTGATAGTCACTTCTGACATTGGGTTATAAGAGAAATCCCAGCTTCTGTTTTGGTCACTCTCTTTCACTCTCTCTCTCGGATGATTCATTCTGGGAGAAGCCACCTCCCTCCAGAGAGAGGCCATGTGGCAAGGAACTGAAACCTCTAGCCAACAGCCAGTGGGGCATGAAAGCCAGCCAACAAACACATAGGTGAGCTGGGGAGTGAATTATCCAGGTCCAGGTAGGTCCGCAGCTCGGTCCAACAATTTTGAGACATAGTGAGAGACCTTGAGCCAGGACCCAGCTTTCTGACTCTCACCAACTATGTGAGATAATAAAATTTGTTGTCTTAAGCTGCTAACTTGGGGTTGTTATCCAGCAATAGATAACTAATACAGGAAGAAAAGATGGGTACGAAGTAGAGAAGAGCAAAGACAACCTAGACATGGCAAGGATAAGCTGGAGCCCAGGGACA
>NW_007727261.1:36357-38897 GCF_000696425.1 Galeopterus variegatus
CGAAGTAGAGAAGAGCAAAGACAACCTAGACATGGCAAGGATAAGCTGGAGCCCAGGGACAGACTGGAATCTGCACTGGTTTCATGATCCTTCTAAGCCTTCATCTTTGATGATGCATAACCTGCAGTACAAACTGGAACCTTCCACCGCAGTAGCTGGGGAAGCTGCAGAAGGATTCAGCAGGAGCTGGAGGAGCCGCAGGCCCCGCTGCTGCTCTTTACACCCAGGTCACCCACCAGATCAGCAACAAAGTACATGAGCTGCAGCGGTGCCTGGTGCCTTGTACCACATTCCCTATATTTTAAAATCTTGTTTTTGATTGACACATAATAATTGTACGTATTTATGGAGTGCACTGTGGTGTTTCAGTACATGTATACATTGTGTAATGATCAAATTGTGGTATTTAGCATGTTCATCACCTCAAAGATTTATCATTTCTTTGTGGTAAGAACATTCAAAATCCTCTCTTCTAGTTATTTTGAAATATACACTATGCTATTGTTTACTGTAGTCAATCTACTGTGCTATAGAACACCAGCACTTATTCCTCCTATCTAACTATAATTTTGTACTCATTGACCAATTTTTCCTGATTATCCCCTCCCCTTAACCTCCCCAGCCTCTGACAACCACTATTCTGCTTTTTTTAGATTCCACAAATTAGTGAGATCATGCAGTATTTATCCTTCCATGCCTGGCTTATTTCACTTGAGGTAGTGTCTTCAAGGTTCATGCATGTTGCCACAAATAACAGGATTTTATTCTTTTTTTAAGGCTAGGTACTATATCCATTCATGTATTCATGGACACTTATGTTGATTCCATACCTTGGCTACTATGAAACATGCTGTGATAACCATGGGAGTGCAGACATCTCTTCATGAGACTGATTTCAGTTCCTTTGGACATGTACTCAGCAGTGGGAATGCTGGATCATATGGTGTTTGTGTTTTCAGTGCTTTGAGGAATTTTCATACTGTTTTCAATAATGGCTGTACTAATTTACATTCCCACCAACAGTGTGTAAGGGTTCCCTTTTCTCCACATTCATGCCAGCATTTGGTATTTTTTTGTCTTTTTGATAATAGCCATTCTTATTGGGGTGAGAGGATATCTCATTGTGTTATTGATTTGCATTTCCCTGATGATTAGTAATGTTGAGCATTTTCTCATGCACCTGTTGGTTATTAGTATGTTTCCTTTTGAGAAATGTCTATTCAAGCCCTTTGACTTTTTCTAATCTAATTATTTGCTTTTTTGTTATTGACTTGTTTGAGTTCCTAATATCTGACAAGGGGTATTGACCCCCTGTCAAATACATAGTTAGCAAATATTTTCTCCCATCTGGTAGGTTGTCTTTTCACTCTGTTGATTATTTCCTTTGTTGTACAGATTGCACCAAATTGTGACCCAAGAAAGAATACAGCTTCTGCTTCACTTCTGTCTTCCAAATCACATGCAGAATGTCTTTGGTGGCCCATGCTAATCTAGAACTGTGCAGAGAAGGAAATTCTGGGAAACATAGTTCTAGTTTAGCTAAATTGACACAATACAAATACCCTGTAGCATTATTCCATTTAACAATAATAGGTGCAAACTTAGAATCTGGAGGTAGAGTGATTTTTTAAATGCCTTGTAGCTGGCACATGGAAGAACTGAAACAGAAAACCAGGGCTCTCAACTCTTATCACTATGTGTATTAGAACCCTTATAAATTAGCTATCTAATGGGCAAAATAGGCTTTCATGGGTGGGCCTAGAGAAATAAACCATTTGTCTTCAAACAGTAACTTGCAAATGAATGGTCCAGGTCCCAGGCTCTTGGTGCACGGTGGTGGTGGCAGTGGCAGTGATGTGCCTCTTCTTCTCTCCTGCCCCACAGCACATTCTGGGTGCACAGCTGGGGCTCAAGACTCATGGACTTGTAGACCAACCTCTTCTCTGAGTGCTGTTCTTGCTCAAGATATCAGCGGTGTGTACCTTTTCTCCTGACATCTGTCCTCTCACTCTTGACCACAGTGAGGCCCATTTCCTGTTGTGCGGCTGCTCTCTTAGAATGACTTTCTGTGGTTTGTCTTCTCCAGTGTGACCCTCTCTATGGAAAGAACTTAATGTCTGTGACCTGTGAACTGCGTAGAGCCTGCTCTATGAGGTAGGAATTCAACTTCAGTGGATTTTCTCTCAAAAAGAGAAAAGCTTAATCATTTCAATTCAGGTAGAAGCATCTCATGGAGAATGTGTAATTTCAGCCAACAATAAAAATGTGTATAATAGTAATTAAAAATAAGAACATACATCGGTCATTTACTGTGAACCTGATGATGGATTAAGTATTTTATGAGCATTACTTCATGTAATTCACAAAACAATCTAGTTAGGTAGATATTATTATTATCCCATTTCACAGATAAAGCATGTCTAGTCATTAGTTATTTATCAAACCTCTTCTCTTTTCTCTCTGAGCATGTTATTGACAGACTTTTTTTTTTTTTGTCTTTTTTCCGTGTCCGGCAACGGATCGCAACCCTCAGTGTCGCC
>NW_007727261.1:39771-41568 GCF_000696425.1 Galeopterus variegatus
GGGAGCGCCGCCACGCTTCCCAAGCGGCACACTATAGCAGTGCGCCACCGGGCCGGCCCTATAGACAGACTTTTTGACCCAGGCTGTCTTGCAGTTCAGTAAGGCTAGGGGAATGTGGGCATAACCGGTGTACTCCATTGGACTATAAAAACTTCTCTTCCAATCCTCCCTTCCCTTATCTGCTGAATGGATACAAAGGATCCAGCAAGAAACTCCAAAGCACTAAGGGAATATTGAAACAACAAGATAGAAAGAGCCTGGGTTGCAGAATAAATGTGTGGAGCAGAACATACCCTGCAACATATGCGAGAAATAAATACTTACTCTGGTTGTTCTGTTATATTAGACAGCACACTTATGCTGGTGCCTGGAAGTTGGAGGGGAGTCTTTCTAAACAAAACCCTAAAACATGTGACATTGTCTCAGCAGTTGAGTTATGGGCAGCAAGGAACGACATCAAAGGCCAGAAAGGTGGCAACCCACTTTACGCAGCCGTGAAATATTTGGTGAAACTGTTACCTCCATTCATTTGGAAGGCGGTTTGCATGTGCACTAGAGCTGTGGCTCTGGGGGAAGTAGTTGGAAAATATCAGTGTTAGTGAAAATAATCAGAGTGCTGGCTCTCTTTAACAAGGTACGACCAAGGAAATAATAATAAAATAAAATATGCTCTATGAACTGGCCAGTTTACAAGCTACAATGGAATAGTATAGAAGGAGTCCAGGTATTCTGGACATCAGATTTGGAAAATCTATCTGCTTCTTGATCTGAAATGGTAAGATTTTAAACAGGTCTCAAGTGACAAAGATCTAGTAACCTTCCTCAACTGAACAAAGTGACTTAGGCCTTTGATAAAAATCAGATTAGGTGTGTGTCCTCTTCCACGCGGTTTCTGATGATGTCAGGGTGGACACCATTATGGAGGCTGGAGGATTTTTGTCGAGGAAAGAACTGTGGGTGTGCTACTGGTGCACGGAACTGACTGGCAGCGAGTACACCAGAAGCCTATGAAGTGTTTGAAAGAATTGTGTTGCCAAGAAAATCATGAGCCTGGACTTTCCAAGACGTAAAGCAGCCACTAGGCTTTCAAACTTTCTTCACTCCTATAAAACCTACAAGGAACCCGTATATCCCAGTGCTCCCTTCAGACAGGGGCAGAGAGATTACTGACTGGAGAAAAACACCACAAAGGGTAGAATCAGGGGCCAGGGAGAAGAAAGGACAAGGGAGTTCTCCCCAGAGAGCAACATTAGGGTCTAATTAAAGTACTTCTCAGAGCCCAGGACAGGAAGACTCCTGATGACTTCCTGGCTTAGGGCCAGCGTTGCTGCGTGTCTCCCTTCCATGCCTTTCTAAATGGGAGTGTCTATTGAGAAAACCCTGCTCTGACCCATCATTGCATAGTGAGTATATAGGGGGTAGGGGGTGGAGTGTAGGTAAATTGGCTTTTCAATACAAAGTCATGGATCTCTAAACTAAAAGGGGCCACATCTGGACACGATGGAGAGGACTGTGCATTCCTTGGAGATCCTAGACTTAAGCTGAGTGCAGGGACTGGGTGGGGCTTTGAAGGGTTTTGGATTGTTTCCTGTGGATTGTCTATGTGCGGGAGTAAGTGTTAGACAAATATTTGATGACCAGAATGGGGGTCTATAGCAGGGGCTGAATAATTGTTTATCCAACCACTCATTTTCCTCCTGGGCATACAAATAGATGACAGTTTCTATCCTCCCTTGTGGTTAGGGGCTACATGTCACTGAATTTTGTCCAGTGGACTATGCCTGCCATTCCAGGCCT
>NW_007727261.1:42206-43643 GCF_000696425.1 Galeopterus variegatus
TGGTTAGGGGCTACATGTCACTGAATTTTGTCCAGTGGACTATGCCTGCCATTCCAGGCCTAGCCCATAAAAAACTCCATGCAATCCTTCATACTCTCTCTTTTCCTTCATTTTTCAGCTTGACTTAGAGGATGCAGCAGAGAACACTGAGGGGACAGTGGAGCCTGATGAAAGGAGTTTGGACCTCAATATCCACATGAGATAGGACCTCCTTCCAACCCACACTAGTCTGTGACATGAGTAAGAAATAAACCTGCATCGTGTTAGGCCACCGAGATTCTAGGGTACTTTTTACAGCAGTCTACAGACGGCAGTAGATTTAGAGCAATAAGCAATCTGCCCAAGGCCACATAGCTACCGAAGAGGACGGCAGAAATATAATTGAGGAGTAGGCCTTAAACTTGGTCTGTAGAAGAACATAATCATAATTACTTGGGAACTTTCTCAAAGTACAGATTCTTCTGTTTTACTCCACAAATGCTGCTGCTGTTGTTTTTTTGTGGTTTTTTTGGAGCGGGGGGAGAGAGTGAGAGGGACTTTAAATCTATTTTTAAAAAGCTCCCTGGGTAATTCTGCTGCCTAACCAACGCTGATAAGCACCAAACGCCAGCAGTTATTCTGAAACATGTAAGCCGAGTTCCTGGGCGAGATGTCAAATGAGTAGGAAGGTCACCTAATTTACTGTCCCATCTGAGACACTTCTGAGACTGAAAGGGGGAGCTATTAATAATTACACTGGGAAACCAGGCATGGAACAGGACTTTCCCAGGCAAATTGTCACAAGAGCCCCTACATATAACAGCAAGAAAATGCTATTTCCCATTAGGAAAATTTTTGATTTTTCTAGAGAGTGCTGTCTGCCATCTGGGTAGGACAAAGATGGCCTTCAAAGTAGGAGCAAAGCTGAAGTCTGGAAGGAAGTCCTGAGGGGCAGCCCCAGATGTGTGGGTTAACAAAACTAAGGTGTTTTATGGAGTTGGGGAAGTGAGACCAGGGTATCTGCAATGGCTCGCACAGACCCAAGAACCATCAAAAGCTTAAGGAGCAAACACAAGCAGCAGACGGTGGTGGGAACAAGCCTGATTGAAACCAACAAAAGCTTAGAGACAGGCAAGGTACAGAGCCAGGATCAGACTGGGGTGGGAGAGGCGCAGTCCTGATTCATTTTCCAAGAAAGGAGTTTGTGCCCAGACACTCCTTTTGAAGGGTCTAGGAACTGGTAGCACCTACAGGGTACAAATCATGCCAAATCTGAGCCTGAAAAGGAAATATCAGAGTTCAACTCATATTCGCTCTTGGGACCACACAAAAATAATTTTGGTGTTCTCAAATATTTTGTCTTCATTCAGCCACTTACTAGCTGAGTGATCTAGTACCACTTTAATCTCTCTAAATCTCAGTTTCCCATCAGTGCAATGGGGATAATTATATCTTTCT
>NW_007727261.1:44793-46378 GCF_000696425.1 Galeopterus variegatus
GGGGCTTGATGAATCAGCTTCCCATGGTTTGAAGGCTAATTGGTTATCAAATACTGTTGTATTTTGACACAGGAGAAGGAATAAGTCAATTCATCAATCTCTCAATACCTCCTTGAAGCTAACAGAGTTATCCAATAGGAGAACCAGGTCACTGCTGTGCATGGTGTGATGTGTTTAAGTATCTTCTCTGAATTACCAAATGAAGCCCAGCTGTGGATCATGGCACCTAATTGGTCACAAAGGATCAGGAGGATAAAAAAGTTTCTTGCCACCATTTTGCAAAGAGCAACCTGAAAGCAACCACTTAGAGTTTTCCATCCATTTCTCTAGGTCTCACTAGAGCTTATGGAGATATGAGTCGATTTCAGGTCCAGAGACTGACTGTTCTTAGACAAGGTCTGATTCAACAAAAGGAGAAGCATTAAAATAACTTCTCATATCTCTATTAGATGGCAGGAAGTTTTCATTTATTTTGGACTGGTATTTATTGCATTCATTCAACCAATGTGTATTTCTCACTTGCTATGTGCCATGGACCCTACTAGCCAGTGTAAAACAGTGGACAAGCACACCTTTCAGTTGAGGCAGCTGTTGGTCCTGCTTGTCAGACTTGCTTTCTTAGTCCAGCCTGGTCTTGGATGTTCCTGTGATGGTTAAGTTTTTGTGTCAACTTGGCTGAGCCGTGGGGTGCCCAGATGTTTGGTCAATCATTATCCTGGGTGTTTCTGTGAGGGTGTTTTAGATGGGATTAACATTTGAATTAGTGGACTTTGAGTAAAGCAGATTGTCCTCCATAATGTGGGTAGACCTCATCCCATCAGTTGAAGGCCTGAATAAAATAAAAAGACCAACTTCCCCTGAGCAAGAGCGAATTCTCCAGCAGATAGCCTTTGGGCTTTATCTGTGATATCAGCTCTTTTTGGTACCAAAGCAGTCTGCCTTTGGACGGGAACTGGAGCCTCAGCTCTCCTAAGTCTCTGGACTGCTGGCCCACCCCGCAGATTTTGGACTTGCCAGCCACCATAATCACATGAGCCAGTTCCTTATAATAAATCTCTTTCTCTATTTATGCACATTCTACTGGTTCTGTTTCTCTGGAGAATCCTCACTAATACAAGACAGTTCCCTCACAAGTCGCTGAATCCACTATGCATCCAAAGGTTTTGCTCCACATTCACCATAGCAGTTATATGCTTAATTGAAGGGATGGGTGTGAATAGAAATAGGGACTTTGGACAGGATTAAGGAATTAGGGTTCAAAAATGAGATGTGATCAGGGGAAATAAATGTATCTTCTATTCTTGCCCTGGGAACCCTTAATATAAGCACAGAGAGAACAGTAGAGGACTAAGCACTGGGGAGACAGTAAACCTGATTCTTTAATAGGGTGGAATGACTACAGAAGGCCAAGTGATCCACCAGATTCTTGCTACTCGCTAACTACCTCTGAAGGCACAGATGACCCCCAATGACACTGTAGGGAAAATATAGGAAAATTGGGGCCGGCCCGGTGGCGCACTGCTACAGTGCACCGCTTGGGAGCCAGGTGGCGCTCCCGCCGAGGGTTCGGATCCCACATACAGAC
>NW_007727261.1:47141-50432 GCF_000696425.1 Galeopterus variegatus
GCTCACTGGCTGAGTGAGGTGCGGGGGCAACACCGAGGGTTGCGATCCCGTGCTGGTCCTGGTCCGGTACGGGCGCGACACTGAGGGTTGCGATCCATTGCCGGACACGAGAAAAGAAAAAAAAAAAAAAGAAAAAGAAAATATAGGAAAATGGCCAGGACCCCACAGATGTTCAGAATCTTGCCGAGCATTTGATGTAAATAGGCATGTTTGTCTAAGGTAATTGTGTACGTGCACCCAGGTGTACTAGGTTATCAGACTTGAGTATAAACGATGAACGGCTCTGACCCACAGTGTACCCGCCCCCTGGTCCCAGGATGCCCCTGAGGGAGGCCACAGCAAGGCTGCCACCACCTCTGCTGCTGGATCTGCTGTCAGCCACTGCTGCCGCTGCTGCCAAGGAAGCTTAGGACTGAGGACTGAGCTCGTGTTGTCTGCCAATGGCTCCCAGGATCTTTCCCAATTACCTAGCATTGACCTGCGTGTGAGGGGTCTGGTGACCCAGCCAGGCATGTGAAAGGTCTGTGACCCAGTCTGTACAATAGGTTTGAAGGGTCTGTGGACCCTAACCCCTAGCCCTGACAATACAAATGGAAAACTTAATGTAAATAAAATAATGAAACCTTTTGGCTTTAGTTTTGAATTGCCTCGCCATACAATTGATGTTGTCATGTAGCTATACAATTGGCTACATCGGGCAGGATTCTGACAATAGCACTAACCAGACAGACACTTTTCCAATCCCGTGGGGGTAATGACAGGGTGGTAGAGGGAGAACAGGTCCTACCTGCTCCATATACTCATTCCTCAAACACTCACTGGAAAGCACACTTACTGTGGGGATGGGGAGGACCAAAACTGAAGGGTGAGGCATGCTTTGCTCTAGAATTGCCTAAAAGCTGTTGCAAGAGAGACCAAAGGTCTATATAAAATTAGGAGGTGTGAACAGTTCCAAAACAACACATAACTGAACCAATGATAGACTCTCAGTTTTTCAGTTGAGAACAGCAGCTTTGGAATCAAGCTGATCTTCAATCTGCCACTTCCAATCTGTGTAACCTCGAGGGAAACTACTCAACCATGCTGAGTCTGTTTCCTTCTCTGAATGAAGAAGGATCATAGTACCTAACTCACAGGTGCGTCATGAGGATTAAGTGTGAATCCATGTAAAGCAACAGTGCTGGAGGGCCGAGCTGCCTCTAACTGCTTGTTTCTGTTGTTATCCTCCATGAATGAAATCCTGGGATGGTAAGTTCCTAACAGGAGGTGGAACCCCAGCTCTACTCCTGATGTTTATTGTTTTTAAAGATATGACATGGTTGTTTGATTTTTGTCTTCAAACATTTAGAACTAGGAGAAAGGAATTCTCTGTGGACCATGGACAAAGAAAGAGGAATGGATATCTTTAGGCCTCTGGAAGTGGTAGGTGTTAAGTGGCAGAATGAGCTTGTGACAGATGGAAGATACAGATCCCTTGGCTGGGAGGCATTAAATCACGCATTGCCTATTTTAGCTCACAGAAGTCACTGCAGCTTCTTTTCACTTACACCACCGTTTGCTGTAAGAGTTGGGATTGGAGTTTTCATATTTAGACCGTGGTTTTCAAACTTGTGTTTATTAGAATCACCTGGAGAGCTCGATAAACAGACTGTCGGACCTTCCTCCCAGAGCTTCTAATTCAGCAGGTCTCGGGTGGGACCCAAGCATTTGCATTTCTAACAAATTCTAATGAGCAGACACGGATGCTGCTGGTCCAGGGACCACACTTCGAGAACCACGGCAATGACTAAAGAGGCAACAGACAAGTGAGAGGGTTGGTGGTGAGAAAAAGAAGCGGTTCATTAGCACACTTGGCACTGGGTCTCCTCTGACTTCCTATGGCAATTATCTGCAGAGTACATCTGGCCTTTTGACATCTCTTCTCTTTGCCTGAGTGCTATTTACATCTTTCTGTTGGGTCCATGCTTAGCAACCAGGCAGAAGGGAGGCTAGCAGTGGGACAATTGGTGGGAGAAAGAGGAGGGGGATCTAGGCCCAGGGGGAAGCAGGGAAAAGGGTAACTAAGCAGAGGATCTGCCTGTGGGAAAGTGGAGTTAGAGCTGGACATGTAAGGTGCAGGAGAAAGACAGGAGGAAGAAGAGAATTCATTAGCATCTGGAAGGTACAGCATGGGAAAGGCAGGCAGGCACCAGAAAAGCCATAGGTAACCTCACAGATAAATAACCCAGCTGCCAAGTGAGATAAAGGGGAAAGGGTTCAAGGGAACCATGATATACCCTGAAAAAGGAACCCAAACATTTTCTGGTATTTTCTTTTATCCTCTGCAGAAGAAAGGAAACTGTGGTATTGAGGACAGTGCTGATATTTGTGTGTGTGTTGATGAGGAGGAGTGTGAGCAGCATTGTTCCTACTAGGAGATCAGGTTCATAGACCCAAGCAATTTGGGTAGGTAAGTTCCAGGAAAATGGGTCAGGATTAAATGCTTGGGAAAGTAGCCTATTTTAAAGACACTAAACCAAGAGGAAAGGAGTTAGCGCCTCAATTGAAAGAAAAGCCAGAACGTGGGTTATTTTGAAAGAAACAAAATTGGGTTAGTGTATTGTTTTAGATTGCTATACATACACCTCCTTTTTTTGGCTATTCCAAACATTTGCAAAGGGCGATCTTTCTCAACTACATCTGACAGGTGAGTTAATTTGGAGTGCTGAAGTTCTCAGGGAATTCTTGGGAAGGATCAGCAGGTATACATACACCTCCTTTTTTTGGCTATTCCAAACATTTGCAAAGGGCGATCTTTCTCAACTGCATCTGACAGGTGAGTTAATTTGGAGTGCTGAAGTTCTCAGGGAATTCTTGGGAAGGATCAGCAGTCAGAGGTGTCCTACATGAGGCAGCAAGGCTCTCAGGGGAGCCATCACTTTGGGACAAGGACTACCTTTTTACAACTGAAAAATGAACAAATGAGCTTCTGGAGATAAGCAATTGTCCCCTTCTCCAGCCCTCTCCAGCCACAGTCCATGTTCCAGAAGCAAGCTCTTTTACTTGTTTCTTTTTTTAAAGTTTTTTTTTGGGTACATCCAAACATCTAAATAAAGTGTTTATACCCCTATTTCTTGATTTATTTACATATTGTATCTGTTGATTGCTCGATACAAACGTTGAATATTTAATTTACTAACATTGTTCTATTTTCTTCCTGACGTCCTTCCAATGTTTGAATGTTTTATTTTTAGTTCTTGTATTGGTTACCTTGAAACTTTAACCTTTAATACACTAAAATCTCTATTTTTT
>NW_007727261.1:50963-63046 GCF_000696425.1 Galeopterus variegatus
TAGTTCTTGTATTGGTTACCTTGAAACTTTAACCTTTAATACACTAAAATCTCTATTTTTTGTTATGTCCACTTTGTAGAGGACCACTTGATTCTCCATTTCATCAAATGAAGATATTTTCTTTTTTAAAAATGGAAACAATTGATTATACATATTTGTGGGGTACAGAGTTAAAATTAATACCTGTGTACAATATGTAATGATCAAATCAGAATAATTAGTATATTCATCATTACCAAACATAATCATTCTTTGTGTTCATTAACCGATTTCTTACTAATATCCTCCCATCTTTATTAACTGCAGTTCTGTTCTCTCCTTTTGAAAGTTTAATGTTTTATTGTGATTGTCCTTCCTTCCTTTCGTTTCTTTCCTTCTGTCTTTCCTTCCCTCTTTCTGTCTCTCAATTTTTTTAGTTTCTAAGTGAGGACGTGGTATTTCTCTTTCTGTACCTGGCTTATTTCACTTAATATAGTTTTCTCCAAGCTCATCCATGTTGCTGCAAATGGCGGTTTCATTTTTGTGTGTGTGTGTGTGGCAGAGTAGTATTCCATTGTGTATGTATGTGTGTGTGTATATATATATATACACACCACATTTTCTTTATCAAGTTGTCCATCAATGGACATTTTGGTTGGTTCCATAGCTTGGTTATTGTAAATAGAGCTGTCATAAACGTGGGAGTGCAGGTATCCCTTCAATGATGATTTCCATTCCTTTGGGTATATTCCCAGCAGTGGGATTGCTGGATCACATGGCAGTTCTATTTGTAGTTCTTTGAGAAACCTCCATACTGTTTTCCATAATGGCTGTAGTAATTTACAGTCCCATTTTAACAATGTAGAAGTTTCTCCGTTCTGCGCATCCTCACCAGCATTTGTCATTCTGTCTTTGATAATAGCCAGTCTAAATGGAGTGAGGTGATATCTCGGTGTGGTTTTGATTTGCATTTTCCTGATGCTAAGTGATGTTGAGCATTTTTCATGTACTAGTTGGCCATTTGTATGTCTTTCTTTGAGAAATGTCTATTCAGCTCCTTTGCCCATTTTTATATCAGATTATTTGGGGGTTTTGCTTGTTTGTTTGTTTTTACTGCTAAGCTGTTTGAGTTCCTTGTATTTTCTGGATATTAATCCCTTGTCAAGTGCCTAGTTTGCAAATATTTTCTCCCATTCTGTAGGTTGTCTTTTCACTTTGTTGATTGTTTCCTTTGCTATGCAGAAACTTTTCTGTTTCATATAATCACATTTGTTTATTTTTTTCTTTTGTTGCCTATGCTTTTGAAGTCTTATTCATAAAGTCTTTGCCCAGTCCTACACCCTGAAGTGTTTCCCCTATGTTTT
This sequence comes from Galeopterus variegatus, assembly GCF_000696425.1. NCBI lineage: Eukaryota > Metazoa > Chordata > Mammalia > Dermoptera > Cynocephalidae > Galeopterus > Galeopterus variegatus. The sequence continues at coordinate 52,307 of NW_007727261.1, forward strand.
TTTTCTACAAGTTTTATAGTTTCAGGTTTTATATTTTAGTCTTTAATCCTTTTTGAGTTGATTTTGGTAAATGGCAAAAGGTACAGATCTAATTTCATTCTTCACATGGATATGTGGATATCCAGTTCTCCCAGCATCATTTATTGAATGATGGATATCCATCATAACACATGGATATCTAGTTTTCGCAGCATCATTTATTGAAAAGACAGTCTTTTTCCCAATGTATGTCCTTGGTGCCTTTGTTGATGATCAATTTGCTGTAAGTATGTAGATTGACTTCTGGATTTTCTATTCTGTTCCATTAGTCTGTGTGTCTGTTTTTATGTGGGTACCATGCTGTTTTAGTTACTATAGCTTTGTAGGATATTTTGAGGGCATCTTCAAATATCTCAAATACCTGTAGTGTGATGCCTCCCACTTAACTCTTTTTGCTCAGGCTATTTGAGGTCTTTTGTTGTTCCACATGCATGTTAGGATTGCTTTATCTATTTCTGTGAAGAAAATCATTGGTATTTTGATAGGGATTGCTTTGCATCTGTAGATGGGTTTGGGTAGTATGGACATTTTCACATCATTAATTCTTCCAAACCGTGCATATTTTTGTGTCCTCTTTTATTTCTTACAGCAGTGAATTATAGTTCTCATTGTAGAGATCTCACCTCTTTGATTAAATTGATTCCTGGATTTTTTTTTTTTTTTGGTAGCTATTGTAAATGGGCTTGCTTTCTTGACTTATTTCCTGCTAGTTTGCTGTTGGAATACAAAAACACTACTGATTTTTGTATATTGATTTTGTATATCCTGTAAGTTTCCTGAATTTGTCTAAGAGTTTCTTGGTATAATTAGGTTTTTTTTTTGTATATAGGATTATGTCATCTGCAAACAAGAACAGTTTGACTTCATCTTTTCCAGTTTGGATTCCCTTTGTTTCTTTCCCTTGCCTGATTACTCTGGCTAGAACTTCCAATACTATGTTAAATACGAGTGGTGAGAGTGGGCCTCCTTGTCTTGTTCCTGTTCTTAAAGGAAAAAGTTTCAGCTTTTCCCCATTCAGGATGTTATTGATGGTGGGTTTGTCACATATGGCTTTTTTCTATACCTAATTTGTTGAGTCTTTATCATGAAGTGATGTTGAATATTGACAAATGCTTTTTCTGCTTCTATAGAAACAATCACAATGTTTTTTGTCTTTGATTTTGTTGATGTGGTGTATCACATTTCTTCTCTATCTTTTCTGTTATTTTTTTTTTCTCCCTTCCCATTTTTATCCCACATTCTGGGTAAATATTTGTACTTTTACATTGTGTCAAAATTGCTAACATTTACATTTGCTTCTGCAATAAGCAGAAGACAGGTCTTTTGTGCTGAGTCCATAGTTGGCTCTAAAAGGTAAAAATCAATACATGCTTTACCTTATTTTGATTGTTCTATGCTGTCTGTGCTGAAGGCTAGGATTACATGCTTTTCTGGGAGTCCAGTGGAAAGATCCACAGGCTAATTAAAATAAAATGTTTCTAGTTTCAAGGTCAAGTGGACATTCTTTTTTACATTGCATCAGTTGTATTGCTTAAAATTTCAAGATGTTTTTGTTTGCTTAATATTTGATCCATGTGTTTCTTGGATAGCTTTCTGTTTCTCCTGGAGTTGCTAATTTTTTGTTCCCTTTTCTCATAATGTATCATATCTTCAGGTTTTAACTCATTTTATATACTCCGTAGTACCTTTTCCAGAGACCAGCCTCCTCCTGGAGTCTTTGGTTCAATTTAAGCTAGCTTCATAGCTGATGTCTCAGAATTCTCCTCTCTGCCTTCTGAGTTGCATCCTCTGGATTCCATGTTGTGTCTTTCTTGGTTTACTCTCTGTTTGTTGTGTCTGTTATCAAGTGATTTCTTAAGAAGAGACAAAGTTTTGTACCTTCATCCATACTTTACTCTTCCCTCACACTTGCTGGGTAATGTGCAATGTGTAGAGCTCTAGGTTAAAAACTATTTTGAAGACAAATATTTGAAAACCAATGTTGCAGGAGAAACTTGATGGCAGACTAATTCTTATTCTTTTCTAGATGTCCTGTTTTATTCTCTCTGAAGGATTCAATATCACTCTTTTGTCTTAGATGTCCTAAAATTTCATAGAAAGGATTTGAAGTATGAAAATTTTTATCATTCCCATTAGTAAAGCTGGCACTCAGTGATATCTTTTCTTTTAAAGAATCATGTCTTTCTTCACCTTTTAAATTTTAAATTTATTGCTCCTTTAAAGATTTCCTTCCTTTCACTTCTCTGTCCATTTTTTCCTAAGATTCATATTCATCTAACCAAATCTTTTAGATTGTCCTTCTATTTATTTTAAGAAATATTCTTGATTTTATTTCCAGTTTTTATTTTGAAGAAAATTATATATTCTCCTTTTTTATATTGTTTTATTATTTTATTGATATTATATCTTTTCAAATCTCTCTACATGTATTAAGTAGGAGTTTTTTGCTGTTGTTGGTGGTGGTCTTTTTCTGTACCATGAATTATCTATGCTGTCTATAGAGTTTGTTTTTGTTTGTTTATTTTGGCTATCTGTCTGTACACTGCTTTTTCACATCACATACCTGAGATTAATCTGGTTGTCCTTGTTTTTTATTTCTGTTTAAGAAAGAATGAAGAAAGCTGACTCTGTGCCAACACACCTTCCAGAAGCTTTCCAAGAAAAGGTTCACGGAACATACATTTTAAAAATATTTGTGTGACTGGAAACGTCTTTATTCTACATTCATGCTTGAATGACAGTTTAATTTGAATGATAAAATATTTTGACAGTCATTTGCTTTTAGAAATTTGAAGGAATTTTCTTTTTTTTATTATGGTAAAATATAAATAACATGAAATTAACCATTTCAACCATTTTAAGTATATAATTAGTGGCATTATGTACATTTACATTACTATGTAACCATCACCACTATCCATTTCTAGAACATTTTCATCATCCCAAACAGGAAGTCTGTCCCAGTTATTCAATAGTTCCCCCTTCCCCCTCCTAAGCCCCTGGTAACCACTTTCTCTTTCTCTGAATTTGACTATTCAAGATAACTCATATAAGTGGAATCATACAATATTTGTCCTTTTGTGTCTGAGTTATTTCACTTAGCATAATGTTTTCTAGGTTCATCCATGTTGTAGCATAACTCAGAATTTCATTCTTTTCTAAGGCTGAATACTATTCTATTGTGTTTTTTTGTTTGTTTATCTTTTCATCTGTTGATTTTCATTTCATTGTGTTTGATTTGTTTATCTTTTCATCTGTTGATGAACACCTGGATTGCTTACATATTTGTCCTTTTGTGTCTGAGTTATTTCACTTAGCATAATGTTTTCTAGGTTCATCCATGGAGAGTTTCATTCTTTTCTAAGGCTGAATACTATTCTATTGTGTTTTCTTGTTTGTTTATCTTTTCATCTGTTGATTTTCATTTCATTGTGTTTGATTTGTTTATCTTTTCATCTGTTGATGAACACCTGGATTGCTTATACATTTTGGCTATTGTGAATAATGCTGCTATGAATATTGGTGTACAAATATTTACTTGAGTTCCTACTTTTATATCTTTTGGAAATATACCTAGAAGTGGAATTACTGGATCATATGGTAATTCTGTGTTTAAATATTTAAAGAACTGTCAAACTGTTTTCCGCAGTGACTGTACCATTTTATATTCCCACCAGCAATGCACTAAGGTTCCAATTTCTCCACATTCTCATCAACATTTGTTCTTTTTCCTTTTTTTTAATTAACAGCCTTTCTAATGGATCTAAAGTGGTATCTTATTGTGGTTTTGATTTGCATTTCCCCAATGACATTCTTTCATTTGTTTATTGGCCATCTGTGTATCTTCTTTGGAGAAATGTCTATTTAAGCCCATTGCCACTTTTGCAAATTGGGGTTTTGTTGTTGTTGTTGAGTTGTAGGAGTTCTTTATATCTTCTGGATGTTAATTCTATATCAGATACACAGTATGCAATCATTTTCTCCTACTTGGTGAGTTATCTTTTTACTCTCTTGATAGTATCATTTGATATACAGTAATTTTTAATTTGATGGACTCTAATTCATCTATTTTTGTTGTTGTTGTTATTGCCTGTGCTTTTGGTGTTATATCCATGAAGTCATTGCCAACTTCACTGTCATGAAGATAATCCCCTATGTTTTCCTCTAAGACTTTTATAGTTTTAGCTCTCACATTTAGGTCTTTGATTCATTTTATGTTATTAAGCAAGGGTTCAAATTCATTCTTTTGCATGTGGATATCCAGTTTCCCAGCACCATTTATTGAAAAGACATCCTTTCCCCACTGAATGGTCTTAATACCCTTGTCAAAAGTCAACTGACATATATAGCCCACTGTCTTTTAACTACTGTTGTTGCCATTGTGAAACTTTCCTGCCATTCTGATTCCCACTTCTTTGGATAACTTTTTGGAAGACTTTAATCTAGTGTTGGGGAATTTCATGACAATGTAACTTTGTATGTCTTTTTTTCTCCCCTGTTCACTTTTTAAAATTTATTTCTATATTTTTAATTTTTATTTATTTATTTTTAAGTTTATTTATTTATTAATATTATTCTTTAACATTCTATGATGTTGTTGTGGAGCAGTTGGCAGGGAGGGGGAGAGGGTAAAGGGAAAGGAAATAGGGTGGGAGAAGGAGGAAGGAGGAGGGGTGGGGTTGAAGCATGTGGCAGCCCCATCATTCTTCAGGGGAGACCAGGGGGCTTCCAGCAGTGTCTTGGTCATTGCTGGGCTGGGTGCAGATGTCAGTGGGGTGTGGCTGAAGCCATTACTCCCCACACTGCCCCAGCAGGGGAGCCTGGGGCTCTTCCTGATGCTGCTTGGTGGTCATCACTGGGCTGGTTGCAGGTGTTGGGGGACATGGCCGAGGCCCGAGGCCTCCCCCACCAACACAGCTCAGGAAAGCCCAGGATGTTTTCCCTCATTCATTTCTTTGATAATTTCCTCTCTTCTATTTTTCTCTATTCTCTCTCTGACTTTGGGTGTTGGGTTTATTTTTTCTCCTATTTTTTACCTATATTTCTCTCTATTTTTCTCTTTTCTGATTTACTTATGGTAAAGATTTCTTTGATTTTTATAATACAAACTTTCTATTGGATTTTGAAAAAATTTAGGCTCACGATTTGCTTTTCAAGATCCCTTGACAGTATTCTGATTATTTCTTTTCATAAAATCGTATTCTTGTTTTAGGAAAGCAATATATTTCTTGTATCTTTTAAGTAGTTTTTACATTTCTTTCTGTTCTCTTCTTTGGGTATGTTCACTTTTTCTATTTGTTTATTTTGGGTTCTCTCTTTCATGTTGGAAATTTTCCTCAAATGTCTGGTGATCCTTAGTATTTACAAGTAAGGTACTAAATATTGATTGAATGTTCTATGGTGGGAACAGGGGCTGGTACATCCTATAGGTTCTGCGAAGGGGAGGAACAGCCTACCGATGATTCCAGGTTCACTGGGATGATGTCCGGCCCTGCAGAACTCCTTCATGTCAGCACACTCCTCTCCCTTTGCCACTCATTAAACACCTTAAAAGAGAGGGCATTCAGTACACAGCTAGGGCTGTGGCATTACTTTCTGAACATCTCCCTAAGGCAGTTCTTCTCATTTAACTGGATCCTACTTCTCACCCTCATCTTGCTGTTAACCCCTACTGCTTTTTTTGCTCTTTTTCTTCTTGTATTTGTAGCTCACACTGAGATCCATTTCTAGATCTATGACCTTAGTTCACCTGTAGAGTGATTTGGCCAATTCATCTTAGTTTCTTCTCCCATCCCAGCTCTGCCTCTTGAAAGGTAACTTTGCTGATTAGCAGTAGTTGGTGCTTTTTTTAGGGCAGAGGTTGATACAAGGGTGAGATTGTTTGCATAGTTTGATTCATGTTAAGGAAAATATAAGATAATGGAAGAGCATTAAACTCTTAGTGAAAGAAGAAAGAACATCTGCTTAAGACACCTGTGTGGTAAAACAGATTTTTTTTAAAAAAAGAATTATTATTTTTAGTTCAAAAGAAAAGTTTTATTATGTGGACTAGGTATAGTATTCAATACAAACTAGGATATGAAATAATATATTTCTATTTTTTTTTAAAGCGGATGATGAATCATTTGTTCCATAAATGTTTATTGGTTGAAAATCTGAGAAGCTATCGTCTGTTGAGCATGTTGCTAATGTGAGAACAGCTACAACAGTAGATGGGATAGATTTCCTGTTCTTCAGAAGCATGGAACTGACTCAGGGAGAAAGAAATGAAAACAAGATATATATATACACACACACGTATACACTATGATGAAATGCTATGAATATGGTAAGCTCATGAATCTTATTTTCCTAAACAGTACCCATTTAAAATACATTCTCCCCCATTCTTCTCAAAGTTTATGCACCAATTTGCAGTATGGAAAAGATGGTCTCTTTGGCTATAAGATTATGTACAAAGTACTTTGTGAACTCAGGGGAGGAAACATCTCTATCTTCCAGGGAGAATCAAGCAAAGCAGCAAGGAGAACATATTAAGTTGGATATAGAAAGATGAAAGAGGAGCTTGACAAGTGTGTTGGGGAGAAGATGTGCATGACAGGAAGAGGGAAACACAAGAATGAAGATTCTTGGAAAGGCACTGCTTTCCATGAATAGTTTCCTCCCCAACCACAGGTGATGTCACAGACATTAATCATCAGCAACTCTCAACATGCCTGTGAACAATTTTGATGTATTATTATGCCCAAACCTTAGATAACCCATGTAAAGAAGTCTCTGAGACAATGCTCCAGAACCTTGGGATTTCTCCAGGTTTTGCCCTGTAAACACATTGTTAAATAAGCTTGTCTGCCCGGGTAACTCCTGTTTCCCTGTTGGCTTCTGTCTCTGTGTGCAGCCTTGTGGATGGACGTACTGGTTGGACTTAGGTTCTGACTTTACTTCTAGTGCTGTCTTTGGCATTCCTTTGGCCCTTTGCTCTGTAGCTCTCAAGTCAACTCCATCCCAACTATAATACCTCAGCCTAAGACCCAGCGTCTAGGTCAATTGTAAGATTCAGCCTCCTCCGTCTCTGCAGTGGTATACCATGGGTAGAGATTTAAAAGAGGTAGAAATAGACAGGTAGGCTGGGTTTAGATCTCTGTACACGGCCTCATATGCCTTGCTAGAGTTTGGGTTTTATTTTCCAGGCAACGACTAAACATTGTACAGTAGCACGGCAAGACTGCTTCATGAGCATGGAGTTAGAACAAGGAGCAATTGTTTTATGATCAGAGGGGATTAGTAGCCTAGGGCTTTGTCTCTATGATAAAGGCATGTGTGTCAGGCAACAGATCCTTGCACCATGTGAGGAAACACTCACCCCTCTGCTCGGTGCTTGCCTGGAAGCTGGTAATTTCTGGCTCTATGTTGCCAAACACTTTTCTCTTGTCCCATCTTTTTATTACCATGGTATAGAGCAATTGATTAATTATTGTATTTTAGTATTCCTTTCCTGAGATTACTTCACTTGAGAGTTCTCAGTCTCTTCAGAACCCATTTACAGGTAATCTGCAACCTTGCCCTGTCTTTCTTGCCTTTCCTGAAATATCTCTTACTGATTCCCCACAAATATTCTGCACTGTAGCCACATTGAACTATGAGCTGTTGCCGTACACACCCTGGTTTCTGCCTGCTCTCTTCTGCTTATGCTTTTCTGCAGTCAAAATGCCCTTTTCTCTATCTCTGCTTGTTGAAATCCTATCAATCCTTGAGGACTTAGCTCCAGTGTTACTTCCTGCCTTAAGCCTTTTCTGATTCCTGCAGTGATTGTAATCTCCACTAAGCTTATGTCTCTGTCCTCTGCCTTGCACTGCCATTGCTGTTTGTATGTCTGTGGACATGTGTGGAGCGGGGACAAGAAACTACCTTCGACCTCTCCAGTGGTGCCTGGCCCTAGCAGCCCTCTTCTCTAGAGGTGTGTAAATCTATTTAAATTGAGTCTAACTGTTCTCATTAGACTTATCAGAAGTTGTGTCTGGAAAAGAGAATAATAAAAGATGTTGATAGAAACAGTTAACAACAGACAGAGTTGGCAATCCACTGGAATAAAACATTCCCAAATCAAGTGAAAGGGTACTTATATTTGAACAGGCCAAATCACTTTAGATGTGAACTAAGGTCATAGATCTAAATATATATATTTAGAATATTTGGAATTTATATAAAGTCTGTGGAAAAATAGAATTAAAAAATAAAACAAATCTTTCTGTGAACTTTTTGATGTACCCTCTTGTGTGTGTGTGTATTTTTTTATGAGAAGAATATTTCTCAGTCAGATGTGATAGAGAATCTCTTTGATTTTGAAAAGGTGAGCCATGGCTTTTATTTTTATGAAAAAAAAGAATTGAGTAAAGTAGCAACCGAACTAACTGCTAGATTCTTGCACAAGTTGTGAATCAATGCTAGAATGTGAAGCAGAGACCAAGACAAAATTTTATAGAAAGGATATCAAAAATATAGTAGAATTAAGTGGATAAAACAATCATCTGGTATATTTATATCATTATTTTGTAAATTTTCTCCACTTGGTAATTCTCAGTGAATAACTTACATAGCCATTTTAAGTGTAATTTTGAGTTTGTTTGGTTGTGGCTCTTAAATATTTGTTCCTATCTAGAATCTGTTATTAGCAAAGTATAAGGTCTATAGTGAAACATACTAGCTAAGTTTTACAGACCAGTCAGAATTCTCTCAAATCTTCAAAATACTAAGAAGTTTGTTTGGTTGTGGCTCTTAAATATTTGTTCCTATCTAGAATCTGTTATTAGCAAAGTAGAAGGTCTATAGTGAAACATACTAGCTAAGTTTTACAGACCAGTCAGAATTCTCTCAAATCTTCAAAATACTAAGATTTTATGGCAGAGGCTTTCCAGTTTGACCCAGCCCCAAATCCCTCTTTAGTTTTCTCTCTTCCCTACTTAGAATACAGAGAAAAGGAACTTTTGACCAAACTCCAAGTTTCTTGCCTTTCAATACCATCTGACCCCGAGCAAATGACAACCCTCCTTATAAAAACTATTCTATTTACCTCTAAAAACTTTTTGTTAACAATTCTGTTCTCCTCTGCTGTAAAGACACATACCAGAAAGCATGGAATGCCTATCACGTTGGAAACACTAGAGAAAAGCAAAATTGTATAATCATTCTCTTTCCTGGTCCAGCCAACAGGAAGCACCAACTGTGTAGGGAAACTAGAATCATTCAAAATCGGTAAGTTCAGATTGCTATTATGGGTCAAAACAGATTTTTGCTTTGGAAGTGGCAGAAGGGAAGAAGACTTCTCTAGAAGGATCATTTGGATGATTCTTGCAGAAGCACAGGTGAGAGAAGGTGAGCTGTGCTCTGCTCAGCAAGCATGGGACCTCACTACAGGACCAGGCTTAGTTTACTGCCAGGGCTTCCTGCCAGCATCCTGGCATTTGAAATCAAGTGAACTTTTCTAATATTTAGGTCCAGTGTTTGGATTGTCTCCCTTCACCACAAAGGATGATGTTTATCTTTCATGTTCCCAAGTCTCCTTAAATGTGACACTCACCCCATTGGGCGTAAACCCCGAGGACATCACCAACACAATGAGAATCTTTGGAGAGTAGCTGAAAACCTGTTGGGTTTGCCCATCATCCTGTGTTAATTCAAAGTGGGGAATGATTATTATCACAGGATTTATCAGGGAGTATTTGTCTGAGCTATCATCATCATCATCTAGGTTTCGTGGATGAGAAGTGTTTACTCTTCCTTATGTGCACAGGGAGACATACCGGAGGCAGTGACCCCATGTGGGTGAATTAACACCACCTTTTATCTTCCTGTATTGATTTTTACCTTTTCCCTTCTCCCCTGTCACCCTTTGCTCTTCACACACTTAAAGCCATCGTTGTTCCTGCCTCCTCTGAACTGAGAAGAAATGCCCTAAAACATTTGCCCTGGGAGGCATGAGAGGTCGGGTCACCATCCTCTCTCCTCCTCTCCCCTGGAAATATGATGCTCCCAGGGTCTTTGGATACTTTGTGAGATGTAAATGAAAAAATCTCAGATCCTCTTCTTTTTCTGTTAAAATCTTTAATTATTTTTTAATTGTGGTAAAATACCTATAAAATGTACCATTTTAACCCTTTTTAAGTGTATGGTTCAGTGGCATTAAGTACATTCCATTGTTGTGCAACCATCACTACCTTTCATCTCCAGAACTTTCTTTATCTTTCCAAGCTGAAACTCTGTACCTTTTAATCAATAACCCCTCACCCTAGCCACTGGCAACGACCATTCTGCTTTCTGTCTGTGTGATTTCGATTACTCTATGTACTTTGTATGAGTAGTCATACCGTATTTGTCTATTTGTGACTGGCTTATTTCACTTAGCATAATATCCTCAAGGTTCATCTGTGTTGTAGCACGTGTCAAAATTTCCTTCCTTTCTAAGGCTGGATAATATTCTTTTTTTTTTTTTCCTTTTTGTCTTTTTTTCATGACCGGCAATGGGATCGCAACCCTCGGTGTCGCGCCCGTACCGCGACCGGCAATGGGATAGCAACCCTCAGTGTCACGCTCACACCGCGCTCAGCCAGTGAGCAGACTGGTCTCTGTATGGGATCCGAACCCTCGGCGGGAGCGCCACCGCGCTCCCATGTGCCGCACTCTACCGAGTGCGCCACCGGGCCG
>NW_007727261.1:63572-64717 GCF_000696425.1 Galeopterus variegatus
TAACGAGGTGGAGTTAGATGTTAGAGGATGAAGTTTCCCATTTACAGCTGAGCAGAAGAGACGAGGCAGCCCTGGACTCCAGCAAAAAAAAAAAAAAAGTCACCTTTAAAAACAGATTTAAAGATCTGATATGTGGAGGCCATATAAATGACTTATATATTTCTATTTAAATAAGAAGGTTCAACTCCTGATCAACCCCTTCAATTCTAACATCCCTAGCAATGAATGTAGTTCCAGTAGCATTACAGAATATTCATTTATTCATTCTTGAAATATTTTAAAATTATTATAAGGCAGGCACTGAGCTTGATTCCAAGAATTCAAAAAATAAAATGCAGTTCCTGCTTTCAAGGATTTCACAGCCCATGGGGGAGACAGATGAGACAGGGCCGTGGAATGAATGCTGGTTACCAGGTTCACTAAGGACATGGAGGGCACTTGGATTATAGGGTGTGAAAAAAAGTTTTTTTCTCTCTGCATTTCTGTCATCGTTGCATTTACCAACAGTTGAAACGGGTCTTTTTTGTGTTCGGCAGAGTGGTCTAGAATTTAAACTTAAGACCTGGTTAAAGCTGTCTGGCTTTCATTTGAAGAGAAAAAATCACATTACAGTATAGAAGACAGTACCTGCAGTCCATGATGAAGCAATGTCCCCTGAAGATTGTCCAAGGGCTGGCTTAAGTGCACTGTTGAAATATTTTGGAATCCTAAGAATTGACTGAAATAGAGCATGTCTTTCCAAGTTTCTCTCTTTGTCCTCACCTGTTCTCTTTTATGTATGTTTGCCCTAGGGTTTAGGAATGAAGTGACTTTTTTTATGTAGCCAATTCTGTGGTTTCAGTTGAAAGGCTATGTTTCCTGGCACTCCATCATTTTGATTTTTAGAATCTGCATTTGTTTGCATCTTATTTGGGAAGCATTTTATCAGGTTTTCCATAGCACATATCATTTTCTAACCTACTACATAATTTGCTTATTTATTGTGTTATTTATTGTCTGTCTGACCCTGCATGAATGTAAACTCTGTAAAAGCAAAGGTCTTTGTTTTGTTCAATGTTGTATCCCTAATTCCTAAAGCAGTACTTGGCACATGGCATATATTTCATAAATATGTGTTGAATGAATGAAACAAAATATAAAGGGAA
>NW_007727261.1:66257-67891 GCF_000696425.1 Galeopterus variegatus
CTGTAAAAGCAAGTTCTCTTCTTTTGATCTCAGGCCAGGTAGGTGAACTCTCTCAGTCCTCTTGTTCTTAAGAAGAGTTTTCTCAGGCTGGTACCCAGCTCAAGCCTCAGAGCCAAAGCTCATCTTACAGATGACCTGATAGGTAGCCTAAGAATATGCTTGGTGGATGAGCAAAAGTAAGGCAAAATGTTTCTCAAAATATTTTTGAAAAACTTGGCTAATTCCTATATTTTACTTAGCTTATGCATTAGTATTGTTTTCATTTGGAATTCCATCTGGGAAGGGTGCCAGAGCACCTCGTAATCTTTTTCAGTACTTAAGACCTGCAGAAGTCTTTGTTTGGCTCTGACCCCAGCACCCTAAAGTGTTTTATTGTCTTTTCTCTGTATCACATGCCCAGATTTCCTTAAACTAGTCTCTTGCCTTTCACTAGAGGCAATTGACCCACCTCTGCTACTGTTTTCCCAGATCCTGCTTTTCTCAATTCACTTGATCTTTGCCTCCGTTTTTAGTGTCACTTCTATGGCCCTTCTTATAGAAACTACAAATACCATTGTGAAGCTGTTCATTTCATGTCTTACTTCCTTCTTGTGACAATCCATTGCCTCCCAGACAAATGAATTCATCAACACTTATCTAGGCTAGTTCTTTTCTATAGCTAAAATTGGATGGCTATGCTACATACACCTTTGTGTAGATATGTCCTAAATGCTTCCTTCTGCTCTGTCCAAGCANACCCACCTCTGCTACTGTTTTCCCAGATCCTGCTTTTCTCAATTCACTTGATCTTTGCCTCTGTTTTTAGTGTCACTTCTATGGCCCTTCTTATAGAAACTACAAATACCACTGTGAAGCTGTTCATCTCATGTCTTACTTCCTTCTTGTGACAATCCATTGCCTCCCAGACAAATGAATTCATCAACAATTATCTAGGCTAGTTCTTTTCTATAGCTAAAATGGGATGGTTATGCTACATACACCTTTGTGTAGATATGTCCTAAATGCTTCCTTCTGCTCTGTCCAAGCAGATGGAGGCAGAGGTGGATGTGGGGTGGGGAAAAACAAATGGCTAATCTTAAATTGCCTGGAATCATCCACTATCACCAACAGCAGCGACAGATGCTGGCATAATAGTTGGTGTGGTGACCCAGAAAGTTTGTGAAAATGCATATTTTTACCCATACAGGGTGATGAGAAAGTGTCACCGCTTGACACTTACAACAGCATTATAATTAGGTTTACAGTCAACAACACTTGAGGAATAAATTAATACGTGTCTTTTTGTGTATATGTATGTGAGATACAGATAGCAAGATTTAAATACATATTTGTTTCTTGTTGGAAGACCTCTACTGCACTACAAAATATTTCACTGAAATATGGAAGTGTCTCCTGATTGAGTAAAAAATGGGTCATATGTAATTGGCCCTAACCATACTTGCCCATGTATTTATGTACATCCTCTCTAGCTGTCCTCTGTCAAATAATGTGGTGGAGGAGCTGGATCCAGAGGGTCAACAACCCTGTTAGCAGGTTCATACCATTTGTTATACATTTACTGCTTTTAAAAATGTACTAAAAATATTTAAATACATTCTCATTGTAAATGATTCAAATAATATCAAATACAAGAA
>NW_007727261.1:69666-71771 GCF_000696425.1 Galeopterus variegatus
GCAATGTTTTCTGTCATGTAATTTAAGTAGGATGTCTTTTGCTGTGTTAAAATTTTTAATTGGTCCAATCTAACACTATTTTCTTTTATAACTTTTTGTCTCATTTAGAAATAATTATTTAATCCCAAAGTTAGAGAAATATTGTACTATGTTTTCTTTTAACATGCATTTTTAAGAATAGCTTTTATGTGTTAAAATTTTTAATTGGCCCAATCTAACACTATTTTCTTCTATAACTTTTTGTCTCGTTTAGAAATAATTTTTTTATCCCAAAGTTAGAGAAATATTCTACTATGTTTTCTTTTAACATGCATTTTTAAGAATAACTTTTAAATTCATCTGGAATTTATTTCAGTGAGTGGTATTAGATATGGCATCTATTTTTTCCAAATATATTAATAGTTATTTCTCCCACCACAATTTGGTAAATTGTCTATTTCCCCAATTGATTTGCAATGTCACTTTTATCATAAACTAAAATTTAAAATATACCTGGGTCTGTACTTGGACATTGGTTGAAAATTCCATGTTCCAGGAAAATTTGGCACATAACATTCAACACTGAGAAATATCCAAGGAANCCAATCTCTATAAGTTATTTTTTTTGGTATTTTAAAATATATTATTAACATTAAACAATGCGGTGGCAAAAGTTATGGTACATATGATCTTTGTGCTTTTGTCTCTAAGCCCCTAAAATTGGAGTTGAGTAAAAGACTTAACCTGACATTTTATTTACCAAGCACAATTTGTGAATGTGAAAACCTTGATATCTTAGATCTCTTATTCTTATATATTTATCTATGCCAAAACACATATTTCATATCCTAAATGGCAGCATGAGAACTTTCCAGATCTTTTCTGTGGAATGTTCTATAGGAAGGAGACTAGGAACACTGGGTGATATCAAAGTATCACATTGCATATGAGTGCACATAAGTGTGATATAGTAGAGAAGGCTGGAGTTACTACCCTTGTGGGCTCAGCCAAGGAATGTATATATAGTCATCAGGGAAAGAGGAAAAAATCTTGGAATGAGTGAAGTAATGGGTATAAATTCAGTTATAATTTGTGTTAATTCAGAATGCTGATCAAACCCAAAACTGGTAGCCAGCAGATTAAATCAGTGTCCAAAGGGCTTGATGGCTAGTTCTGTTACTAAATGTGGTGCACTGGAAGAGTTTCTAGGCAAGTGGAATCTTCAAAACCTTACATGTGATGGTGTCATTTTAAAAAGTGGTCTGTTGATCCATACAGGGAGTAGGAGACACCTATTTGTGGGATCAGTTCTTTGCAGGGATTTTGACTGCCAGCTAAACTGGCTGAGATTTGAAGCAAGCTCTAGATTTAGATGGGGTACTGGAGTATGGCTAGCACTCTTTCATGAGACAAGTTTCCAGGAAAGCAGACTGAGGTGGAAATTTGCATGCAGAAAGTTTATTGGGAAGTGCTCTTGGGAACGACACCTGTAAGGATGTGAGCAAGGGAAGACTTTTGGCAGAGGGAAGCTGCAATGCCATTGCAGCAGAGCTCTCGTGCAGTCCCTCGGGGTGCTCTGAAACTCGATTGGCTGTTCCAAGATGCCCAAATGAGGCAAGGGGGCCAGGGCTTTTGCCCCCGACATTGATCAGCTCTTGGATATGGGCTACCCCCAAAGAAGGGATGTAACTTTGGGCAAGGCAGCTCCTGTGGCTTGAGGGCAATTCCTGCAGGGAGGATCTGGGTGGCACAACACAGCATGCCCTTCACAAGGAGAAGTCCATGTGAATCAGCAGACGATAACGTGGTGTACAGATAGATGCCGTTGTCCTTTCCAGTAATATCAGGTGAGAGCAGCTGGAATAATTTCACATCTTCCCTTTACACCCTCGCTTCACTCCACTGCATCCCATTTCAACACAAAAACATGCACACTGATGAAAACGGGATTCCAATATTAGGTTTGAGTCAGTAACGAGGTGGAGTTAGATGTTAGAGGATGAAGTTTCCCATTTACAGCTGAGCAGAAGAGATGAGGCAGCCCTGGTCTCCAGCAAAACAAAACAAAAAAAAAAGTCACCTTTAAAAACAGATTTAAAGATCTGATATGTGGAGGCCATATAAAT
>NW_007727261.1:73034-73598 GCF_000696425.1 Galeopterus variegatus
ATACCACAGAAAAACAACAAACTTCTTTTAAAGAATGCATAATTTGTAAATAGAAATGCTTCTGTTTTCTACCTTACTTGCTAGAACTGGGCTAGTTTATCCTGCCTCTAGCCAGAGTGCCAGAGGAAAGTTATATTGCAAATGTATTTCTCTGACAAGTTATACTGAAAAAATATTGAAATATATTTCAAGGCCTACCTTGAAATTTTGGTATCCAAAATACAGTACTATGGAGTCTTCTTTTTCTACAATTCAATGTTCTTTCTCTAACATTCAATGTGGTTGAATGAACGTGATGGTAGAATGGCTTTTACTTCCTGAAGTTAAAGCAACATATGACCTGACCATCATACAAAGATAAGGTGTATTTTCAGAAATAGAACCCACTTGTGAATGGAATAATCCTCATTGCCTGCTCTCCCAGTTTCTTCATGGTCACTTTCCAGTCTTATCCCAGTACCTATTCCACCCCATCTTAGGTTGCCTAGTATTGTTTTACTGCCCTGTAAAAGCAAGTTCTCTTCTTTTGATCTCAGGCCAGGTAGGTGAACTCTCTCAGTCCTC
>NW_007727261.1:75359-76583 GCF_000696425.1 Galeopterus variegatus
TCCTCTCTAGCTGTCCTCTGTCAAATAATGTGGTGGAGGAGCTGGATCCAGAGGGTCAACAGCCCTGTTAGCAGGTTCATACCATTTGTTATACATTTACTGCTTTTAAAAATATACTAAAAATATTTAAATACATTCTCATTGTAAATGATTCAAATAATATCAAATACAAGAAATATATAAACAGAAACGTGACTATCTTCATTCTTCCCTCTCTGACTCATCTACCTAGAGATGAGAATGTCAACATTTTGGTGAACATCTGCTCTGTTCTGAATGTTTGGGCCCCTGCAAAATTCATGTGTTAGAACCTAATCACCAAGGTGATTGTATTAGAAGGTAGGGCCTTTGGGAGATAATTAGCAGAGCCCTCATGAGTGTCCTTATAAAGTGTCCTTGTGAGTATCCTTATAAAAGAGGCTTGAGGGAGACTGTGTGCCCCTCTGCCATGTGAAGACACCACAAGAAGGTGCCATCCACAAGGATCAGGCCCTCACCAGACACCGAATCTGGTGGCATATTGATCTTGGACTTCCCGGCCTCCAGAACTATGTGCAACAAATTTCTGTTGTTTATAAATTACCCAGCCTAAGGTATTTTATTATAGTAGACCAAAGTAACTATGACAATATCCTTCCATCTTTTCTTGTACATGTACATGATGTATTTATACATATGCACTACATACACCACATACACAGTTTGTTTGCTATTCGTTTTACACATGTGATCATAATATATAGACCATTCTTCAATTTGCTTTTTCACTTAACAATAGGTCTTGTAGAGCTTTTTACATCACTGTGTGCAGCTTTACCTCCTTCTCATAATAGCTACAAGTATTTATATTATTCATGTAATATAGATTGTTTGGCTGCTTCATTTAGCCAATAATGAGCTTCCTTGTATATTCATTATTGTGAATATATTTAAGTATTTCTTTAGAATGGGGAAATTGTTAAATTGAAGGGTACATACATTTTTTTAACTTGATCTTTCAGATTCACTCCCCTCCACATTTTACATTACCCATACATTTCTGCTCAAATGTTTGACATATTCAATTATTTTAATTGTTGCCATTCTGATAGGTAAAAATTGGTACATTTATTTTAACTTGCACTTTTCAGTTGCTAGTGAATTTGAATATCCTATTATTTATTATTTATAATTTTTCTTCTAATAAATTTTTCTTTCTGTCTTTTGCTCATATTTTTAAATAGG
>NW_007727261.1:77447-78278 GCF_000696425.1 Galeopterus variegatus
AAATTCCATGTTCCAGGAAAATTTGGCACATAACATTCAACACTGAGAAATATCCAAGGAAATTTTAGGAAAAAAAAGTGGGAAAAGCACAGATACACAAAATAAAAAATGATAAAGTAGAAATAACCACATAAAAAGAACCATCAAAGCAAATGAATGTGAAATCTAATAACCTGGATACAAATGAATGATACCTAGAAATTTATTTAATGTATCAAAAATGACCCAGAAGAGTTAGAATATCTAAACAGTCTGGTTTTTGTAGAAGAAATAGAGAAAATCTCCAAAGAGCTACACCTCTGCAAAAGCAACAGGACCAGATAGTGTTACAGGTGAATTTGAGAAAACCATTAAAGAGCAGATAACTCTAATGGCTTTTAAACAATTATTTTACCTTGGAAAAGAAATGAAACTGCCACACTCTCTTTATGAAACAAATACAACTAAATATCAAAGCCATTTACACATTTCAGTGCAATAATTCTAAATAAAATATTTTTAAAAATTTTATTGGTTATGCACATTCATGGGGTACAAAGCTGACCGTCACCATTTGCACACAAGATGTGATGACAAGATCAATACTATCAACATGCCCATTACCACACATTGCAATTATTCCCCATGTCTTGCACCCAGTTAATCACCTCCCTCCCTCCCCTACCCCACTCTGCAACCCTAATATGCTCTTTCCCTCTGCAAGTACAACACAACACTGTGGTCTTTTTTTCCTTCCTTCTTTCTCTCTTTGCTCCCACTTATGAGTGAGTACATGCAGTATTTTTCCCTCTGTGCCTGGCTTATTTCACTCAGCATAATTTTCTCCAAGCT
>NW_007727261.1:78949-85667 GCF_000696425.1 Galeopterus variegatus
TCCCTCTGTGCCTGGCTTATTTCACTCAGCATAATTTTCTCCAAGCTCATCCATGTTGCTGTGAATGGCAGAATTTCATTCTTTTCTTACAACAGAGTAGTATTCCATGGTGTATATATACCACATTTTCCTTATCCAGTCATCCGTAGATGGACATTTTACTTTGGTTCCATATCTTGGCTATTGTAAATAGAGCTATGATGGACAGGGGAGTGCAGGAATCCCTCTGACATGATATTTTCCATTCCTTTGTGTATTTACCTATAAGTGGGATTGCTGGGCCATCTGTAATTGTTTGAGAACCCCCCATACTGTTTTCCATCGTGGTTTTACTAATTTACAGTCCCACTAACAGTGTATGAGCATTGCCTTCTCTCCACATCTTTGCCAGCATGTGTTATTTTCCATCTTTTTTATTATAGCCAGTCTAACTGGGTGAGGTGATATCTCAGTGTGGTTTTAATTTGCATTTCCCTGATGATTAGAGATGCTGAGCATTTTTTTAAGTGCCTGTTGGCCATTTGTATGTCTTCCTTAGAAAAATGTCTGTTCAGCTCCTTTGCTCATTTTTTAGTTGGGTTATTTGGTTTTTTACTGTGTAATTGCTTGAGTTCCTTGTATATTCTGGATATTAATCCCTTGTCGGAAGTATAGTTTGTGAATATTTTCTTCCATTCTGTAGATTGTTGTTTCACTCTGTTGATTGTCTCTATTGCTGTGCAGAAGCTTTTTAGTTTGATATAGTCCCATTTGTTTTATTTTTTCTTTTGTTGTTTGTGCTTTGGGACAAATAAATAAGAGTTCACAAAGTCTGTGTCCAGTCTTAGTTCCTGAAGTGTTTCCCTTATATTTTCTGTTAGTAGTTTTAAAGTTTCAGGTCTTATACTTAAGTCTTTAATCCATTTTGAGTTTATTTTGGTATATGATGAGAATTGCAGGTCTATTTTCATTCTTCTGCATATGGATATCCAATTTTCCCAGCACCACTTGCTGAAGAGGCAGTCCTGTCCCCAATGTATGTATGTTATTTGTTGCCTTTGTCAAATATCAATTGGCTGTAAGTCTGTGGGTTGACTTCTGGGTTCCCTATTCTGTTCCACTGGTCTGAGTGTCTATTTTTATGCTAGTACCATGCTGTTTTGAATACTACAGCTTTGTAGTATAACTTAAAGTCAGGTAGTATTATGCTTCTGACTTTTTTTTTTTTTCCTCAAGATTGCTTTGGCTATCTGGGGTCTTTTGTTGTTCCAGATGAATGTTAGGATTATCTTTTTCTATTTCTGTAAAGAATGTCATCAGTATTTTGATAAGGATTACATTGAATCTGTAGATTGATTTGGATAGAATGGACATTTTCACAATGTTAATTCTTCCAATCCAAGAGCATGGAATGTCTTTCCATCTTTTTGTGTCTTCTTTAATTTCTTTCATTACTGGTTATAGTTCTCATTGTAGAGATCTTTCACCTCCTTGGTTAAATTGATTCCTAGATGGGTGTGTGTGTGTGTGTGTGTGTGTGTGTGTGTGTGTGACTGTTGTAAATGGGCTTACTTTCTTGATTTCTCTTTCTGTTAGCTCATTACTGGAGAATATAAATGCAACTGATTTGGGGGTGTTGATTTTGTATCCTGCGATATTACTGAAATTCTTAACCAGCTCTAAGAGTTTTTTGATAGAGTCCTTAGGTTTTTCTATATATAGGATCATGTCAACAGCAAATAGGGACAGTTTGAGTTTGTCTTTTCCAACCTGGGCGCCCTTTATTTCTCTCTCTTGTCTGATTGCTCTGGCTAGTACCTCCAGTACTAGGTTATATAGGAGTTGTGAGAATGGGCATCTTTGTCTTGTTCCTGTTCTTAAGGAGAAAAGCCTTCAGTTTTTCCCCACTCAGGATGATATTGATGGTGGGCTTGTTGTAGATGGCTTCTATTGTGTTGAGATATTTTCCTTCTATACCTAATTTGTTGAGAGTCTTTATCATGAAGAGATGTTGGATTTTATCAAATGCTTTTTCTGTATCTGTTGAGATAATCATGGTTTTTGTCCTTGATTTTGTTGATGTGATATATCACATTTATCAAATTGTATATGTTGAACCATCCTTGCATTTCTGGGATGAATTCCATTTGATCATTGCTTGATCATGGTGTATAATTTTTTGAATGTGTTGCTGTATTCTGATTGCTAGTATTATATTGAGGAGTTTTGTGTCTATGTTCATTAGAGATATTGGTCTGTAGTTTTCTTTTTTGTTGTATCTTTGTCTGGTTTTGGAATCAAGGTAATGCTGGCCTTATAGAATGAATTTGGGAGAGTGGCCTCTGTTTCAATTTTTTAGAATAGTGTGAAGAGAATTGGTATTAATTCTTCTTTAAAGGTTTTGTAGAATTCAGCAGTAAAGCCATCTGGACCTGGACTTCTCTTTGTTGGGAGATTGCTGATTACAACTTCAATCTCATTGCTTATTATTGGTCTGCTCAGGTTTTGTATGTCTTCTTGGTTCAGTCTTGGTAGTTTGTATGTGTCCAGAAATTTATCCATTTCCTCCAGGTTTTCAGATTTGTTAGCATATAGTTGTTTATAATAGTCTCTAATGTTTTTTTTATTTCTTTGTAATCAGTTGTAATGTTTCCATTTTCATTCCTATTGGGGTTCTCTCTTCTTCTTCTTCTTTTTTTTTTTTTTTGTTAACCTAGCTAATGGTTTGTCTATGTTGTTTAACTTCTCAAAAAAATTTTTTTGTATTGTTTTTTGGGTGTCTATATTATTTAATTCTGCTCTAATCTTAATTATTTATTTCAATCTACTAACTTTGGGAATGGCTTGTTCTTGTTTTTCTAGTTCTTTTAGGTGAGGAGTTAGGTTTTTTACTTGAAATCTTTCAATTTTTTTAATGTAAGCCTTTATTGTTATATACTTCCATTTTAGTACTGCTTTTGCTGCATCCCACAGGTTTTGATATGATGTGTCTTTATTTTCATTGTTTTCTAGGAATTTTCTGATTTCCTGTTTAATTTCTTCTTGGATGCACAGGAGCCTGTTGTTTAATTTCCGTGTATTTGTATAAAGTCCTGAGTTTTGCTTGTTATTAATTTCTAGTTTTAATCCACTGTGGTCTGAAAAGATAGTTGAGATGATTTTGATTTTTTTGTAGTTATTGGGACTTGATTTGTGACCCAACATGTGTTCTATCTTGGAGAAAGTTCTGTGTACTGGTGAGAAGAATGTATATTCTGTAGTTGTTGGATGAAACGTTCTGTATATATATATGCCAGGTCCAATTGGTCTTAAGTGTAGTGCAAATCCTGTATTTCTCTTTTGATTTGTTTCCTTGATAATCTGGCTAATCATGAGAGGGGGTTGTTCAGGTCCCCCACTATTATCATATTGAGGTCTATCTCTTTTTTTAGGTCTAATAGTGTTTGCTTTATATATCTGGGTGTTCCAGTGTTGGGTGCTTATATATTTATGATTGTTATGTCTTCTTGCTGGATTAATCCCTTTTTCATTATAGTGGCCTTCTTTGTCTCTTTTTATGGTTTTTGGTTTAAAGTCTATTTTATACAATATAAGAATAGCTACTCGTGCTTGTTTTGGGGGTATATTTTCAAGGTATATCATTTTCCTTTTTCAAGATATTATCTTTTTCCTTCCCTTCACTGTTAGTCTGTGTGCATCTTTACTGGTGAGATGAATCTCTTGAAGACAGCATATAGTTGGGTCTTGCTTTTTGATCCAATCCATCTGTCTGTGTCTTTTGAGTGGGGAGTTTAATCCATTTACATTTAGGCTTGTTACTGAGAGGTATTGTCTTATTCCTGGCATTTTACAGCTTTTTGTTTAGGCGTTTTAAGTGTCACTTGTTCCTTTCTTCTCCCTTGATTATTGGTCTTCAATGTTTGTGGGATTTTTGTTTGTTTGTTTGTTTGTTTGTTTTTTGAGATGGTAAGATTCAGTTTCTCTTGTCTTTCTCATTTGCATTTGTGTTTTACTGGTGGGTATTGTTCTTACTTGTGTATTTGTGGTAGTGATTATTGTTTTTCAGATTCCAGATAGCCTTGCTGGGTATAGTATTTTTGGCTGGCAGGTTTTTTTCTTTTAGTTTTTTGAATATGTCATCCCATTTTCTTCTTGCCTGTAGAGTTTCAGTTGAGAAATCTGCTTTTGGTCTAGTGGGGGCTCCCTTATGAGTGATTTGATGCTTTTCTCTTGCTCCTTTTAGTATTCTCTCTTTGTCTTTGAGCTTTGCCAGTTTGACTACAATGTGTCTCAGAGAGGATCTTTTTGAATTGAAACTGTTCGGGGATCTTCGAGCTTCCTGGATCTGAAGGTCTGTGTCTCTCCCTATACCTGGGATGTTTTCCATTATTATTTCATTGAATATATTTTCAGTGCCTTTACTTTTCTCTTCCCCTTTGGGAACACCCATGATTCAGATGTTTGTATGCTTATAGTTGTCTGCTAGCTCTCTTAGCGATTCTTTATTTTTTTTTAATTCTTTTTTCATTTTTCTTGTCTGCCTGAGTAATTTCATAAAGGCCATCTTTGAGTTTGGATATTCTTTCTTCAGCTTGTTCTAATCTGCTGCTTAAGCTCTCAGTTGTGTTTTTTATTTCATTGAATGCATCTTTCAGTTTTAATTCTTTTTTCATTTTTCTTGTCTGCCTGAGTAATTTCATAAAGGCCATCTTTGAGTTTGGATATTCTTTCTTCAGCTTATTCTAATCTGCTGCTTAAGCTCTCAGTTGTGTTTTTTATTTCATTGAATGCATCTTTCAGTTTCAGGAGTTCTGCTACATTCTTTTTTAAGGTATTAATCTCTTTGTAAATTTCATCATTATACCCTTGATATTTTTTCTCATTTCATTGTGTTGTCTTTCAGAGTCCTCTTTTATCTCATTGAGTTTCCTTAAGAGAGTTACTCAGAATTCATTTTCAGTTATTTCAAGTGTTTCCTGTTCTATAGGGTCTGATACTTGACAGTTACTGAATCCTTTGGTTGTGTCATATTTTCTGATTTTTTTATACTTCTAGTATCTCTGTGTTGATTTTTGGTCATCTGGTGGATCAGTTGCTTCTTCTATTATTGTGGAGTGGAATTTGAGGAGAAAGACTTCTTCCTCTTTTTCTAGGCTTGTCCACTGACTCTGCTTGTGTCAATGAAGTCAAATATGTAGTGGGCCAACTGCAAAGTAGTCATGGATGTTATTAAGGTATCAACCTTTCCTGGAATAATTTTAGCTGTGGTGGTGTCTATTGTGGACCACCTCTGCAGGAGCCATGTGGAGCCTGAAGGTGGTGGTGTGGTGCCTTTTGCTTGGGTGGGGCAGGCCTGGGCAGGTGGCTGGCCTGTTCTCCTGCCTGCCTGGGTGCCTCCCCCATCAGTGGCAGTGTGGCACGGAGTCAATATTTGATAATAGAATCCAGAAGAACATTAAACTAATAATATAATGGCCAAGTGAAGTTTAGTTCAGTTGGTCAAGAATGGTTCAGAATTAGGAAATCTTTTAGTATAATTTATCAAATTATCAGTTCTTAGAAGAGAAATAATTGATCCTCTCCATAGATGCTGAAAAAGCATTTGAAAAAATTCAACAACCATTCTTGATTTAAAAACAAAACAAAAACAAAAACAAGACTCAATATGACAGGATAAGGTAGATACTTGCTTAGAATGATGAAAAGAAACTATCTCTGCCCCAAAGCTGAGATTATTTCCATTAAAGTCAGAAATAAGACAGGGATACCCACTACCATGATTATTATTTCATTCTGTACAGAAGGTACAGGCCAACACAATTAGAAAAAGGGTGGAAAAACCAGAAGTATGAAATTGGAAAGGAATATTAAAGCTATTACTATTTTCAGATGATATAAAGACCTAGGTGAATCAACTGAAAAACTATTACAAACAATGAAATAATTCAGTAAGTTAGCAGTGCACAACATTAATATGAAAAAAAAGTATCTTATACAAACAACCACCACCTAGAAACTATAATGAAAGAAAACCCCTTCCAATGTTACAATAACAAAAAAATTAGTAATTAACAAGAAATGGTAAGATTTATATGAAGGAAAGCTTAAAACACCTTAATCTGAGTCCCAGGAGGAGAAGAGCGAGAGAATGGGGAATAAGCAACTTTAAAGATATAATGGCTGAGAATATGACAAAACTGATGAAAGGTATCAATCCACAGATTTAAGAAGCCTTATGAATCCAAAGCAGAATGAATTGTCATACCTAAGACACATAGTAAAACAACCAATGTGGAATGTGGGTTTATTGAGAATGGTGAGTCCATATGTGACCTTGTGGCATTGGAGGGAGGGAAGTTGACCCCTACTGATTGTCCTTGTAACTCACCTCTCAGACCTCCCTGTCCCAGATAATGTGTTTATGGTCTCGTCAGGTATCTAAATCTCTATTAGTGTCCACTGAAGTGTGGCTAGTGAACTTCTGATTTGCTCTCTCAGCTGGGTTAAGACCCAGTGGTTCTCACTTGCTATCTCAGCCTACCTAAGCTGTCAATGATCCTGCACCTTCTAATTCTCCTTCACTAATGAACCTCACTAAGAAGTTTATCCTGTCTTTTTACAGTAGAGTTGCCATTCTCCTGTTACAGAAGCCTCTGTAGGTCATCTGGCTCAGTCCGGTTTCTTTAACCTAGTGGTTAAGAGCATAGACTTCATAACTAGATTGCCTTTGTATTCAAAT
>NW_007727261.1:86526-92511 GCF_000696425.1 Galeopterus variegatus
GTTAACTATTATTATTTATTAAGGTTCAAGAGGCCCAATGAATAACACCACATTCTCTCACCTGATTGCTGAACTAATTAAGACATATGCAAGGAGTAAAATGGAGATCAAAACATCACCTGTATTACTGATAATGTGTTATTGGAGAATATGGTTTATATCTCCATGCAAGTGACTTCCTTATACAGAATTCCAGAAGTAGATGAACTTACCCAGTCACAGGTGACAATGAACTGGGACAAGACTGTCCCTATGAAATTTATAGTAAGGAGGGCTGAGTAGATATTTAGGTACTCAGGGGATCTCTTATTTCTCTGATCCATTACAGCAATACTTGCCTATATAATTAATTTGGCAATAATTACATCCAGCCTAGTACCACCGCAATAGAGGTGGTCAGATGCTGT
The DNA here is from genome assembly GCF_000696425.1 of Galeopterus variegatus. NCBI lineage: Eukaryota > Metazoa > Chordata > Mammalia > Dermoptera > Cynocephalidae > Galeopterus > Galeopterus variegatus. Next base: position 86,934 of record NW_007727261.1, read on the forward strand.
CAGGGCTCCACTCATTTATCATTAGCAAACTTGGCCATTTCCAGGCACACTGATCACACTGATGCTCACACTGGTGTGCTCTCACCCTAAGAGCCAGCATCCACATCTCCTTGTTGCAAGGCTGCTCTCAAGAGCTATAACCCACTTTGCAGGTCAGCACAGAGAGCAGGAAGTGCTCCTCAGGGTGGCTCACAGCCTATGCCTGCAGGTGGGAGGTGTAAGTACTCCAGCTCCCTTGCCCCTGGTCAGGACACTGTCTCCAAAGCTCCCCTGCAAGACTGAGCCAAAGTTACCCTCTGGGGGATTTCCCTTCCTGGCCTTACTTCTCCACTCCCTGAATTACTTCACTACAAACTCCTTATCTGTGGAACCCAACCTAAGGCAGAAACCTTTTATTGCCTAGTGCTATTTACATGTTTTTCTTGTTCTCAGTTGTTTTCCTGGTTTCAATAGCTGTGAAGGCTTCCGTGGGAATGTGAGCAGAACACCGACAGAGCGCAGTTTGTGCCCATCCTCACATTCCCCATGGTGCAGCTTTATGCACAGTCAGAACTAGGCATCTCTTAAAATTTGCTTTCTCAATTGGTTTGTAAAACTGAGATCAGACTATACGTGAAAAAACAAGGTGTTTGGAGAATACGCATATTTATCACGCAAAGGATTTATACACAGCCATAGAATTTTAAGGTTATTTTCTGTATACAAAAATACGTTATATACATTTATAAACATCTCAGAGAAGATTTAGGTTGATGTAAATATTGGATGAAATTATTGTATGAGATTGAATAGCTCTGTACATGCTCATAGAGACATTTTAACGTTGAAGTAGCTTTCAAGAATTATTAACTAGTGAATAATTAAAATGTCAAAATGGATTCAAGGCCAGTTAGTTTTGTTGCAGATAAAAAAGTCCTAAGAAATCCATGACTGCCAACAAAGTCAATTAATTTGGTTTTATTTGCATGCTAAAACAAGTCAGTGTGTGTCCTAAAATGTACATTTTCTAGAACATAGTAATTTAGCTTTCATGCCCAAACTGGAAATGTATTACTAACAATAAATGAATCCAATAATGGAGGTACAAAAAACTAATATCATAGTAATAATATCTGACATTTGCATATGCTTTATTACTTTTCAAATACATTTCACAGCTCTTTTACCTTGATCACTGGACTTAAAACCTGTTTATAAGTTTATATAGGCTGTAGTTTCCTTCATTTTGAATGAATTAATCTATGAATTTCAAACAACCAATTTGACATTTTTATATCAAATTAATTGGTTATTTGGTCATGCCAACTCACTTGACCTGCCATCCTGCTGACAAGCAGACAGCACTGGTCAGCCCATGCCTAACTTCAGCCATGCCCATCCCCTGGCTCTCCAAGGGCCAGGTCTGGAAAACGTACCTGTGCTGGTACACATCCCACCCCATGCATTCTGCAGAGCACTGAGGCAGAGGCTGACACCATACTGGGGAGCTCCCCAACACCTGTGAGTAGGCCTGCCTCTTTCTTTACTCTTACTCTTTGTGTCCTTTTGCTCCACAATCTGTTTTAATCCTCCTACTTTTTTAGGAGACTCTCCCAGCTTGAGTCCTGCCATTGTCCTCTCCATTATGTCTGTCGATGACTGTGGTGAACTCCATTCACGCCTCATAATAGGATCACGCCATTCAAGGCAATATTCATTTGGGGGGGGTGGTGTAAAAATTTTACTTTCTGCAAATATATTTGGCTAAATCAATATAGAGAATTTTCCTACCAGTAACAGCAGTGGTAGTAGTAGTAGTAATAATAATAATTTTAATTATTACACTCAGACCACTTATATTTAAAAAACTACAGCCAGATAATATTCGGTCAAACATTTAATAAGATCTGTAGGTGCCTTTTGATAATTAATCTAAAGCCCACAAGGGATATTTAAGTTTCTTTAGCATTCAAGAAAGTCGTGGGCAAATATATTTTAAAAAATGAAAATAAATCTAGGAAGTTTTCTGTAAATTTTAAGACTCGGCTCTTTCTTAGCAAATTGAAGATGCTAGCTGAGGATATTTTGTGGACAATCCAGGCCCCCAAATATTTTGAACTGATATGTTCTGAAACCTAAGGAAATGTATTCATTTTGCTGAAAAGTTAATTGTTTTAATTTTTAAATCTATACATCAGGTGTACATAACCTTCTGTTGTCTACTCAGTTTTACTGCTGGATGTTTAGTCTACTTCAGTAGTCTTCCAGCTAGATACTGACTGTCATTACCTCTTGGAGAAACTCATTCACTGGTGACCTAAAGGAGGAGAAATTTGTTTTCCTTTCCGCTAGGGAGGCAGAGGGGCAGTTGACTCTTCTCCTCAGCGTGTTCTAATCACTTTTTAAGGCTACAAGACAGCATCTTGGTCAGCTAGCTGCCCACATGGATTTCTAGTTGAAAAGAGCAGCCCTTCCTCAGAGCCAAGTGAAGGTTTTTTCCAGAGCTGAAAGCGCCAGGTGAAGGGGCTCGAGAGACCTTCTTCCTCTTTGTGGCAGGGGAACAACGAAGTCATTGTTTGTAACCCAGTCCTTGACATTAAAAAAACAGACATGCCTGCAACAACAGCAAACTATCTGCTTCTTTGCCTTGAGGACACCCACGCTATTGCCCAAGTATGTGAGAAAAGAGTGGTTGGCTTCACGATTTACAAATGTTCACCGTTTATAACAACCATGAATCTCACTGGATTCATCTTTTGGCTTGTGTCCATTTCAACAAATCACTCAGAAGGCTGCCAGAGATAACGGTCTCTCTTGAGGAAACAGATATTTCATATCATTTCTTTCTTCCCAAACTGAATCTCTGAATCATCACGATTTGTTGTGATGTCCTCTCTTTAACTCCACCTCTGAAACTTACCCCATATTTTAATAGAGAAGGATGTTGCTGGTTGTTTCCAGGCTGGCGTCCTGCTTTTGTGCCTAGTGCTCTTGCTGTTCTCGAGGCAGCGTGCCTTCCTAGGCTGTGCATGACAGCATGTCAGCCACTCTTAGGTCAGGTCTAGACAGGGCAGCCAAACTGGCCAAGCTAAATTCAGTATTCAGCCATCTAAGGGCATGGCTGTGTACCTGGTAACCCGATGGGCTATGCAATAGCTCGGTTCAGATTCTGTTGCCGAGATAGACAAAAAAGTGCTGTCAGCTATCCCATGATCTTCCAGACATGCCCTGTGTACCTGGTAACCCGATGGGCTATGCAATAGCTCGGTTCAGATTCTGTTGCCGAGATAGGCAAAAAAGTGCTGTCAGCTATCCCATGATCTTCCAGACATGCCCGGAAGTTGTTTCTACATGGCTTCAACCATCACTGAAGAAAATGAAATCTCAGATGCTATTCGAGCAAATGAGCTATGTCAGAGTGTTACCCCATTACTCTATGTCAACACACAATGCTCAGTAGCAGTAACTTCTGTCATGATGGAGTGCTTGCTCTGGTGCCAGATGTGAGCCAACTCAATGCTTTCACATGTGTTAACTCAGTGAGCTCTACAATGACCCTCTGAGGTAAGCATTATTTTTACCCCCACTTTACAAATGGGGAAACTGAGACACAGAGAAGTGACATAATTTGTCCAAAATGACACAGCTAGTAAGTGGCAGGTCAGGATTTGAACCGTTAAACTGTACCTTTTGTCCTTAAGCACTCATCTCAACAGCCCAGTGTGACCTGATCATCACAGCAATCCCCTAATACCTTCTGGATCCCTACGTGTTCTGGTAAAATAAAGCTATATGGTTCTGGTAATGGGGACAGTGTTTCATTTCACCCCACATGTATGGTCACAACTTCATATTCCAGCTGCTGAGTGATTTGTCTTTTCTATGATGAGCAGTAAAGAAATACTAGGTGGTCTACCTTCTAGGAATCCTACTATAAGAACCATCCTTTCTAGTGGGGAAGTCCGAGCTTTAAGAGGGAAAGCCTGACTTCTGTAGGATCGCCACATATGAGGGCACTTCAAAAAGTTCATGGGAAGATTCATATTATCATTTAATTCTATTTTTCCATGAAGTTTTTGAAGTTACCTTGTAGATGCCACCTATGCTAACTCCTATTGCTTGGAGCATAGAAAGTTAAGAGCGTATCTTGTGGCATTCACTAAATTTCTGTCACACCTTTGCTGGTAAATCAATGGTCTAATTTTTTACTCAGGGCTGCACTTTGCTATTATAGGAATGACCTTTGAGTGACTTTCAGCATTCATCCCCTGGAGAGTTAGCTTCCTTATCTGTGAAATGCGTGTAGAAATAGGAACCTGTGAATGTTGTGGCAGAAAAGTCATCTACTGACAGACATGTAATCCTCTCAGTGTTTAGGTATATACAGCATTCCACAGATGACTGATGATACAGAATTTTGACAATGGTCAGCCATCCACTACAGGAATGGAAATCTATTCCCTTGCCAATATGGTGTGATGGTTAATTTTAGGTGTCAACTTGACTACATTAAGGAATACCTAGAGAACAGGTAAAGCATTAATTCTGGTGTGTGCATGAGGTGTTTCCAGAGGACACTGGTGTGAGTCTAGTGGACTGAGCGGGGGAGACCCACCCTCAACGTGAGCAGTCACCATATAATCGGCTGGGGGCCCAGAGAATAAGAACACAGGAAAGGCGAATGGGTGTCTCTCTCTCTCTCTCCTGGAGCTGGTAAACACTCTTCTCCTCCTGCCCTTAGACATTAGGACCCCAGGCTCTCCAGCAGCCCTCCCTCCCTCCCCCCAATACCTTACCCTACATTCTCAGGCCTTTGGCCTCAGACTGAGAATCACACCATCAGCTTCCCTTGTTCTGAGGCTTTTGACTTAGACTGAGCCATGCTCCCAACATCCCGTTTGCAGCCTATCGTGGGACTTCACAGCCTCCATAGTCATGTGAGTCAGTTCCCTTAATAAATCCCCTCTCATGTATATTTATCCTATTGGTTCTGTCTCTCTGGAGGACCGTAACTAACATGTATGGTTTCTTAGCTTAGCATTTCTCATAGTATCTTCTCATGTTTCCAATAGCAATATGCATTTTGGAATTTCAGGCAAAAAGAACTCTGAAAAATCTTCCCTCTTCCCCCTCACTAGAATATAACCTCCATGAGGCCAAGAAATTTGTTTAATTTGTTCATTGATTTATCACAAACACCTGGCACATAGTATGTGCTCAAGAATTATTTACTGAATAAATAAATTTATAAAACTGTGTATCCAGATTTTAGGGAAATTAAAGTATTTTAGCTATTACCTTTTGGAGTCACAAGATTCTGGGTCTCAGCTCAGTGTAACAATTGTGTGACTTGAGACAAATTCTTGGGCTCTTTGAAATGCAGTTTCCTCATTTGGAAATTGGAGATGATATCTAATTCACAAGGCAGGTATGAGGATTAGAGTAGGTCCTGTTGGCAAAGAGCCTGGCCTGTGTGGAGTGGCCCTGAAGAGTCAGCCCATGGGGGCTCCCAAGTGTTAGCTCCCATCCATGTGTGGGTCTCAAATCCTAGTTATGTGTAACAGGCAGGTAAATACTATCCTCACTTGCCAATGCAAAG
>NW_007727261.1:92565-107215 GCF_000696425.1 Galeopterus variegatus
GTGTTAGCTCCCATCCATGTGTGGGTCTCAAATCCTAGTTATGTGTAACAGGCAGGTAAATACTATCCTCACTTGCCAATGCAAAGAAGGGAGAAAGAGAGAGAGAGAGAGAGAGAGAGAGAGAGAGAGAGAGAGAGAGAGAGAGAGGTGTTTAGTTAAAGGCTATTTAGTACAGTTGGAGCTTGCTCTCCCCCTTCTTTAGGATGCCTAGGATGACTTAGGATTTAAAATATGCTTTAGGAGCTTGAGGGAGACAATGGTGCAGACCTCTTTAACAGTTCCTTGTGCCTTTGCTGTAACCTTCAGTGATGAGGAAGGAAATAGGGGCTATCAGCCGGGGATTTGAGATTCGACCCTTCTGGCAGTGGGTAGGACCGTGGGGATGGAAAGAAATGATATGAGAGTGGTGACGACATGCTCAGTGACTTTAAAATGTTATTTATAGCCCACTGCGCTGGTCACAGCAATTTCCATTGCAACTCTCTTCTGGAATTCCTTGGGGTGGGAAACAGCAGCTTCGAAGTCTCCTTTCTTAAACTGAGACTGACCTCTGCTGAGAGTGTGTTTGCTGGGCTAGGGTGGAGGCTGGGCTGCTGACTCTGGGTAAACATGTCCATATTGCAGTGTGGGCTTGTGCTGCCTCCCCCTCCAAGCTGTAGAGCATTCTGGGTTTAGAGGAGGCTGGAGACATATGGAGGATTTGCCCATATGTTTACAAGGCAGCCTTACAGGTTCCAGAGCAAAGTCCCAGCCCTAGCCAAAGAGAAGCACATATGTGCTGCCTATTAAACTCCTATTGGGATGGGATGGTGTGGGGGAGGGGAATCTAGAGAGTCAGGTAACAGAAGCTTTGGATTGATGTTTCCAAAGAAAGCTGGCTTTGCCTGTCACCGGCATCACCCTTGCACTGGCAGCATGACTGCAGAGAATGAGCAAACCGATCAGTCTTGGCAGAACACTTCCCATTACTCAGTTTTTGCAAAATATGGCTCTAGACACTGTGTTTGGTGGGAAACTCTTAGCTATTGCTTCAGTGCCGTTAATGCTCCATTACCACATTAACCTTGCAGGCGTCTGTTTAAAAGGCTCCTGTTTTTAATTGTGACACATCTCAAGCAGGATGCTTTAAGAGCACGTTGAATAAAAATGTTCCTGATTATGAATGAGCAGAGCAGTGAGGGTGACTTGATTCTTCCATTCTGTCATTACTCATGTGGGACTGGCCACAGCTGACACCTCACGAACAGAGTGGTGCGCTAGTGGAGGAAGCCAGTACCAGCCAGGACCAGACAGGGCCAGAGCGGGGAGAGGTCGGTCAGCCACATGGAGATGGAGAGGCCCATGGAGAGGGTCCAGAAGAGAAGGGTGCATTAGTGTGAATGTGGACAGGAAGAGCTGGACCGTGGGCTCTGTAAAGCAGGGCCTGCTCTTATGTCTTCATCTGTATCCAGGTGCCAAGGACAGCACCTGATATGCACAGGCACCTAATACTTGCTGAATGAACAGATGGAAAAAAACAAAGCAAAAGCCTCGCCAGACCACTCAGACTGAGCTGATACTGGGCGGGCGGGCAGGCTAGGCTCTAGGTGGGTGTGTAGGCGCTTAGGATAGCAAAAGCCCACGGCTCTGACACAGCAGAACCAATTAAGTGCAAACCCTGCCAGCAGGTGGGCTGGGGTTGAAGGGTATCTCCAGTCTATGTCGTATCTGACCCACAAACTGCAAGGGCCTTCAGTTAGAGCAGGGCCCTGAGACCCCGTGCTGGGCTGGCGGAGGTTGATATCTATAGGTGAGCTTTGGAGGTGTCTACCTGAAAGGAGTTTCATTCCCTTCTTTTGCATCTTCATCGGGACTATGGCTCTATCAGGGAAGACACAGATACCCAGGTCACACACTTACAGCATGACAGATTTAGAGAACTTGAGAGCTGAAAAGAGTTTTGAAGACCATTTAATCCAACTTCTGTGTCCCGCAGAGAAGGAAATTGGTACCAAAGGGAGATAAATGACTTGTGGGAGAGGGTACAAAGTATTTTCTTCTTTATTCTGTTTGATTTTACATCTTTACATGGTTTTTGTTTTGTTTTGTGCCTCCGATATACTGTAAGCTCCCCTAAGAAAGCGAGTTTTGTAGCATCACCATCTCAAATACACATGGTATGCTTTAATGGACAAGCAGTCTCAAATATGCTGTTGGCCAACTGATGGAATCAGTTAGCAAATAAATAAAGAATACTTTTTTTAAGGGGTAGAGGAGTTGTTTTGGAACTAAGAAAGCGAGTTTTGTAGCATCACCATCTCAAATACACATGGTATGCTTTAATGGACAAGCAGTCTCAAATATGCTGTTGGCCGACTGAAGGAATCAGTTAGCAAATAAATAAAGAATACTTTTTTTAAGGGGTAGAGGAGTTGTTTTGGAAATTCTGAATCCCTACATAATGGAAAAACTACCAAGAGCCCAGCATAGCTACTCTGCCTCTCACGCATGTCCAATCCTCAGGATTCAGAAATTGTCTGAGTGGAAGTTGAATTTCAAGTAACACCGCCTCTGCTCCAGATTTCTGGAAGTGAAAATTTAGCAGAGGTGGCCCGGGTTTTTTTAAATCTCTCAAGAGGGATTCAAGCCTGGGCAGGAAGGGCCTTTCCATCTTAATTTGCAGGTGCTATACACCAGAATAAATAATTACAGTCAGTTCTTTTAAAATGGGAAATGCACGTTTGGGAAGGAAAATATGGATTGGCTACCACACTGGCTAATTGTTTCTAACACGCTGGCCAGGAACCAGGAGCACGTCACAGTCACCTGAGGAGCTCTTTAAAAGCACATGACCAGGCCCAGCTCTAAATGTATTTCAGGGATGGGGCCTAAGCACATTTATTTTGAAAAAGCTCTCCAGGTGATTTTGATGTATACTCTGATACACCAACAAACTGCATTAGAAGAGGAAACCAAATTATCAGAGAGGAACCGTTTAGCACCTATCCCAGGGAAGGCGAAATCTCCTCTGCAGTTTCAATTCTGAATTACTGCACTCAGTGTTACCCTCACTTCCCACCAGCGTCCAGACCGTCCACTTCCCCCACTAAACTGCTCTCACAAAGGATTTGTTAAAGTCATTCACACTATACTGTACATAACTGATAAGGCTTAATACTTAACTCCCTTTTTAGGACTAATTGATTTTTTTTCTTTGAAATGGTATTAATACAGCCGAAAATGCAGCGGAGACACCCACTGACTAGAGCAGGGTTTCTCAACCGTGGCACTGTTGACATAACGGGCTGGTTAATTCTTTGTTGCAGAGGCTGTCCCCGCCTCTACCTACTAGATGCTTGTAGCACCCTCCCAAGCTGTGACAACCCAAATGTCTCCTGACATTGCCAAATATCCCCTGGGGAACAAAACTGCCCCAGCCTTGAATCAACGGACTGGAGAACAACACAATGTGGTGTGTGGGTAAGCACTAGAGTGCTCGGTGCACAAAGACAGACTACATAGGAAGTCAGAAGTGGCAAAGACCATGGTGGGCTACAAAAATTTGGGAGAACCCCAAGCCAGAGGCAGAACCTGCAGGACCTGGGTGAGGAAGAGGAGGACACTAATGTCTTCCGTCACCTTTCTGCACTCGTGGAGTTAATTGAATTTTAATTATAGTCAAAAGACTGCAATGACTCTAATCAGAGAATTTTAGGTCTGAGTTAGTTCATGGCTGAAGTGTTTGGAGAATTGGAGAGACTTTCCTGGTGTCGCCAAATCTAAGCACATGAGAGCACTTACCTAGAAATAACAATGTCCCTGGGGAAGCAAACCCTGGTCAGATGAGGCTCAGGGGAGCTGGAGAGCAGGCAGGGCCAGTTCTAGGAGTCCGGTCACTAAAGGGCTACTTACTTCCCAGAGCTCTCACAGCCCCTGAGCCCAGGATGCTGGCAAAAGACAGCCTTGGCCCTTCTGCGCCTTTCTGTAGAATCAGTCACGGTTCAGAAACATGAGGGTACTTCAAAAAAATATGTGGGAAAATGGAATTTAAAGATAATACAAATCTTTCCACGAACTATTTGAAGTCCCCTCGCAGTGCCACTGTTTGCTGTGAAACAATAAAAGTAACTCTGTGAAGGGGGCAGTGCCAGCAGCAGGCCAGAGGGGCCTCTGCCAGAGACATTTCTGAAGTCTGAGGTGTGCAGAGGAGTGACGTGAGTGTCATGGTTCATTTTTAACTCCGACATTGGTGAGTACTGAATCAGAGGACAGTGTTTCTATGGTGTCAGGTGATATTCCTGTTCAGACTGGGGTGTCACCTGATGGGCACCAGGTGATTGATTACTGCCCTGGGTGGTGGCACCATTGTAATTCTCTGCCATGTCTACCAAGGGCTCAGTTTTAGTGACACCAGGATCCAGTGCTTCACACTTGTCCTGGGTGACCCTGTTCTTCTCCACTACCTTTCCACTGTTCTGCCCTCCTCTTGGCTGCAGCATTCAGGATACTATGGTTTCACACTATTAACTCATTGCCATGGTTTCCATTGAGGTGCGTTGATGTCACAGCTGATGGGGAATAGAGCTTTTTTCCCTTTGATTACACCCTGCTGCATTTGTCTTTTCACGCTCTCTACAATACAGCTAATACTCGCAGCAATCAGTTCTCTTTCCCATGGGTTCTGCCTTTCACTGGACATGTGATTTCCAGCTGAGTATGGAGCAGGGTTGTGTAGAAATGCAATCCAAGGTGTGCAGAGTCAACGGTGGGCATCCAGGGGCGGGTTCAGGTCAGTATCACAGAGACAACCTTAGGCACAGGCACTGAGAACAACTGAGAGATGATAAATTCTACATCTTTTAAAATTTTTGTTATTACACAAATAGAAAACTTAAAGGTAAGTAAAAAGACATTAAAAAAATGTACCATCCCACTACTAGAGATAAGGATTTTCACTCATATTCTAGACTTTGTTCTGTACATACGTGTAGCAGGTATGGAGAATCCCTGAATGGAGAATGGGTATATGGACATCTTCAGTCTCAACCAGACATATATTTGTGGTGTTTTGTCCATATGCATAGGGACTTTAGCATTTTGGATGACGGAGGAAGGAAGGAATCTTACATGGATACTTAGGGACAAGAGGTAAGGACAATAGAGGGTGTGGTATGGGATGCGCTCTACTGAATGGTTTTCAACCACTGTGGGAAAACAGGGTTAGGGAGAATCAGATGTTGAAGGAGCTAACTCTCACAAGACTCTGAAAGTCAGAACAAAAGCAGCCATGCTCTAGTGGCCTAGGGGGCAAAGGAGGACACAGAATAGAAGAGAGACACTTCCACCCTGAGTCTACCACAAACCACCATGAAGCTGAGGCAGGCTGAGGTCTCAGGCCTTCTGTGGCACAACAGGGAATTGCCTTTTGGATGTCTCCAGTGGGATGTCTCCCAGGTACGTCATACTCAACACATGCAAAACTCAACTCAGATGCTCTTCTTAGCAAGTCTGTTCCTCTTGCTGTGTTGCTAACCCGTGAATGGCACCATCACCTACCACTTGTAGAAACCACACACTTGGGAGTCATCCTGGCCTTTTCCCTCCCCCTCATTCTCTATATCCCATAGACCATGGTGGCCTTCTGAGTCTACACCCCAATTATCTCTTCAGTCCATCCCCACTGACACCATCTGGTCACCTGGATTGCTCCACAGCTTCCTAGAAGGTCTACCAGCCTTTAGTCTGAGCCCTCTTCAGTCCTTCCCAGTGCTGCCAGAGTGATCCTTCTAACACACAAATGGAACCGTGTCACTGTGCTGCTCAAATGACGTCAGTGGCATGCAAGCTCTTCACAGTCAGACCCCTCAGAGCAGCCTGACATTTTACCTCAATGCACCTTTGCACCCTACTCGCCCTTCATGCTTTTTCATAAAGTCAGACCATGCGACACTCCCTGAACGTGTCAGTTTCTCTCTTTTTTCCTCCCTCTCCCTCTCTGTACCTTCCTCTACTTATCTTCCTAAAACTACTCTTTTCCAAATTTTCATTCCAAGTATTCCTCATCTGTTAAATCTCAGACTCCCCAGAGAGATTTAAGGACCCGATTTCCTGGGTTCTTACTGTAGCAAATTCACAAATTCTCTTTACTTCCTTCCCTCTCTATTGCCGTTGTGGGTTAGTGGGCCTTGAGAAGAGGGACATGCCTTTTGATCTTGAAGTCTCCAGCATTCAGCACTGTGCTTAGCACACAGCAGGTGCTCAGTAAATAGATGATATGTGTATGAATGAATAAGTGAATGAATACACAAATGACAGACAAACTCTAACCCAAAACCTACAATAATAAGTCCAAACCCTTTCTGTGCTTTGAGACTTTCTTCTTGGTATGGATGTTGTTCACCAACGTAAGGCAAATCACGCCTGTGCCTGTTAACACAGCAGGAGACTAGAACTCATCAGAATTAGGAGCACTGGCTTTGTCATGAGAACACCCCGAGTTCAGATCTGGCTTCTACCATTCATTAGACGTGTGACAGTGAATCTACATGAGCTTCTGTTTCCTATAAACTTAAGTTCAGCCTTATAATCTTACTCCTCTTCAGTCCACCTGTGCAGCCCAACTCCTTATTTATATGACACTCCTAAAACATGCCATGCTTTCTCTCTCTTTACATTAAGTGGGGACATTACTACAGACTTCAGTAGTGTCGTTGTGAGAATGAAATGAAGCATTTGATGTAGCATAATTCCTGGCATGTAGAAGCTGGTCAGTAAGTGACAATTACTATTTCTACTGTTTCAAGTTTTATTTCACTATTGTGCCATTCATTCACTGGTATTGTTGTTCTTAACCCTTTTAGTGTCCAAGACCCTTTTAGGGGTCCATACACACAGACACAAATTTAACAATTTCAAGACTTTTTAGGAACTCTCAGAGTTCCATAGAATCCACGCTGAGACTGCAGGGTGGCAGGGAAGACATGTCATTCCAACTATTTTGCTTTTAAAAAAAAAGGAAAGAAAAAGATCTGGAATATAGTTTAAAAATGTCAATAACTAAATGAAAGACCATAGATGCATCTAAGTTTCTTAATACCTCTGGCAAAATGCCATCAGATTAGGATAACTATTTGAAGAAAAAGGTAGATAGGTTTGGAAAATTCAGCCCAAGGATGTGTCTTTACTTTCTGGCGGATCCTATTTGCTCATCAGCTGTATCCTGGCCACCATCCTACTGACAGAGTCTGAGGTGGATACAGTCAATGAAAATTCCTCAGTTGTAGAGTTACCTAAATAGGCACTATCAAATAATACATTAAAGGAAAGTTTTTAATTTAAGTATGTCCCTGAAACCCCCAAGAAAGGCCTGAAGTCTTTCTTACCATAGAGAAGAAATTGCACACTGTAAAGTAAGTTTACTACTGATTAGAGGAGCTTAAAAAACTGGTCATTATCCCCAGTCTCCTCCTTTCAGCTGGGATTAGTCTAGTACCAGTGGCTGGAAATGCATCTCAGACACTGATAACATGGCAGTCAAAACCTAATCAATGCTTATATTTCTAATGGAATTTATGAGGCACCAGTTTGTTTTATGTCAATAGAGGAATAGAGAGTTTTTCTTGTTAAAAAACATGGCAGTCAAAACCTAATCAATGCTTATATTTCTAATAGAATTTATGAGGCACCAGTTTGTTTTATGTCAATAGAGGAATAGAGAGTTTTTCTTGTTAAATAAATTAATCTTTTAAAATAAATGCACTAGGGGCTCTCTCTTGATTTGATAGACTGTGGTGATGAAATGCATAAAAAGTGAAGAGTTCTTCTCTTAGCGATTACCCAATAATTTAAATATTTGTAAGTTTGGATTTTAGCAATTAATAACAAAGTATAGCTATGCAATGTTGAGGTAATCTGTAATGTACTTAAAGTTTTATTTCTAGTTTAGGAAAGAAACTCATTAGAACTGGAATTAATATTTTAATCAAGCAGAAAATGGCTCATCAAGGATTGGCAACTTTGCCTGCCAGCATACAGTGTGCTCTAGGTGACCATCACAGCTACAAAGAGAATGTCAGAGTTGGGAGAGATGAACATCTGTTGCATGACCCGAAGTTACAAATTAGATGTTGAACTTTCCATTCCTCCTTGGCCACATGGTGGAGTCTGCTTATTGTTCTTTGCCCATTCTCTCATCTTCCTTTAATGGACCCTCCCCCCACGCCCAACCCCCAAGTTCAATAGGGCAAATGGCTGACCAGCAAGAGACTACATTTCTCAGCCTCCTTGTAGCTCTACGTAGACATGTGCTCAAGTTCCCACCAATGAGATGTGGGTAGGAGTGATCTGTGCAACTTCTTTGTTGCATTGTATCCTTAAAATAAATTTAATTAAGTTTCTATTCCTTTTTCATTCTGAGGGACTAGAGTAAAGATGAGGTGGTAAGCCAGTTTTGACCACGGGGACTGAAATGTCATCCTGAGGGAGGGCTGAGCAAGAGGATAGAGGAAACCTGGATCCCTGGGTCCTGGAGAGGCACAGCTACCTCTCCACCCTGGACTATTTGCTGTCTTTTGGTCTGTTATGAAAGAGAGAGAACTAAATTTGTATTTCATTTAAGCCACTGTATTTGGTCTCCTTTGTCCAAGCAGCCTAGCACGTACCCTCAGTGAGCCACAGTTCCCATTATGACCACACACGGTAGGTAGCCTCTGCGATGGTACCGATGATCCCAGCCTCCTGGTGCATGCATACCTGTGTGCAACCCCTCCTATCGAATGTGGGCTTGCCTACTGACTGTTTTCTAACCAATAGAATGTGGCAAATATGATGAAATGTCATTTCTGTAATTAAGTTCCAAAGATTGTAATACTCCTCTTGTTTGATTGTAAGACTCTCTTTCATTGGCTTTGATAGTCCAAATTGCCATGTTGGAGGGGCACTCATGGCATGGAACTGAAGGTGGCCTCCAGCCTCCAGCCAGCAAGAAACTGAGACCCTCAGTCTGACAGTCCACAAGGACCTCAGTCCAGTCTCTTGCTGGTCAGCCAACCATCACGTGAACTTGGAAACATATATTTTCCCAGTTGAACCTCAAGATGACTACATCCCAACTGACACCTTGACTGCAATCTGTAGGAAACTCAGAAGTACAAGAACTAGCTAAGCCATGCTCGGAGTCCTGACCTGCAGAAACTGTGAGACAATAAATGTGGTCGTTTTAAGTTTGGGAATAATTTGTTATGCAGGAATAGGTGACTAATGCCTCATAGACATAATTTTATTTCTGTACAATATGTCACAAAAGTAATGTGTTGAAGTCAGAAAATGAATTTTAAAATATTAGAGAAAGAGGTGAGCTAAACACTAATGTAGGACTGCATAGCACTTTAGTTCTTTGCTGTGGTCACTGAGTTCCAGGGCATGATCTTCTACTTTGGAGGTCCATAGACTTGATTTATTAGCAAGCTCAGAGTTGTTCAGACTCAGGGGAGCTTAACTGGCTAAATAAACTCTCAAGAGAGTTATATCTAAGTCGGAATGCTAATTTGTTCATTTACCTTGATAAATAAAACTGCCAAGTGGTCGGGTAAATTATATCTTTATAAGTCAGAGTTTTTCAAGGCTTATTTAAATGCCGCCTTCTTTTCTCCTTCTATTCCTTCCCCAGAAAATCTCAAATAAACACACACACACATCACACATTTCCACAGTCAGACCAGACTTCTGTGAGCTCATATGCTGTTTCTCCTGGAACCTTGGCACCGTTGATTAGGCCCCAATTTGCTTTCACAGTCAGCTGTGCCTTCCCACCACCAAGCATTACAGATTGCTCTGATCTCCTCTACTTAAATGACCTCCACTCTCCATCAGCACCACTACTGGAAATTGACAGTATCATGCACAGCTCCATTTCTGAAGTCTTAACATCAACATCCCATCCTATACATCAATACCACCCTCTTTGTCCAGTTTCTTACTCTTATCTCCACTCTCCTGTCTTTAAATTTCACTGATTTAAAGCCTCTGGTGCTTTGGCCACTCTGTTTTCATTCCCTCTGAGCTTCATCATTCACTTCCCTATCCATCCTAGACTTTATGGTTAATTATTTCAATCACTCTCCAGGAGCGCCTTTTTGCCTTCCTATTCCTGTGTATTTTGCCTTCTGAAACTTATTTTTTATCATCACAATCACCCAGTGATTCCATTCATAATCAAGCAGCTGAGCACTGCTGCAGAAAATCACACCAACAGGCAGAATGGTGTCGCTCTAAGTATAGACACCAAACTCAGCTGGGCATTCCTCACCCCCAACCCTGTCTGATTACGTGTCCTGCTTCCATCCTATCATAGCACACTGTACACTTGACACATATATGCATGATTTAGCACCTATTTAATGAGAACCTGTTATATGTTGGGTGTCGCATTGTTAGGGATGAAATTCTGAATGGCAAAAATTGTCCCTGTCCTTTGTGATACTTACATTGTTCTCTAATACTCTGTATTCTAATCCTTGTGTTGTACTTAGTTGTCTCCATGACTAGACTGAACTTCTCTTATTTATATTTTGGATCCAAAGTGTATAGCATGTAATAGGGTTCTATATATTTTTGCTGTATAAATAAACAAATGAATGAAAAAGATAACTACTACTGATAACTCAGCCTACCTACAATATCCACGTTTCTACTCCGCACTCAAAGGGTCATCTGTTCTCTGTGGGAGCCTTGGGTGCTGAGCGCAAGGTATATGAGAAGAAAAAATGCATCAGTTGATTCCGCATCACTACCTCAAGTATTTACTGTCATTTTCCACTAGGGCCAAGTTAAAAAAAAATCAGTGGAAATGTTTAGGACAAATGGTTCTTGAAACAGTACATTTGGGCTATAATTTATGTTTCCTCAATGAATGCTAAATTCTGTGTCTTTTGGTCTCTGCCTCCATGTTTTTCTGTGGGTCTTTTCTAGTTAGGTGCTCTGTGTGCTCTGGACACTAATTCCTGGGTTGGGGCAGGGAAGGCTGGGGTATCTAGGAACAATCTAGGTTACCATCCAGTTGCTTATTCATTGCACCAACAAGTTGGGGGGAGACATGGTGGTGAGGAGGAGCTTGAGATAGAGAAGGCTACCGTGATTAAGAGCAAGTTCTCTCCCTTCAATCTTCAGCCTTCTGTGTCCAGAATGCTCTCATTACAGAGTCATTTTACCTAATTACTACATTGGTGTGATAATTGGGCATGTAGTCCCAGAAAGCCTGAGTGAACAGCAATAATCATGCAATAGGGGAAAAGAGGGAAAGGGCAAAGAGAAACAATTTGCCCTGGTATAAACCATCATCTCCTCAGGGCACCTTACCCAGTCATTCACTGTTTTAACTCCGTGCTTCTAGGTCTGGGTTGTAATAATGCCCCTCAGGCCTCTCCTTATCACAGGAATATATAGTGTTTCATCACGTGTTTCCTAGACTGTGAGCATATTGGAACGGTATTTTTATTTATGTAACTCTAGGATGCGGCAATTACTAGTTATTCAAACAATTCTGGGTTAACTAATTATTTTCATCTCTGCATAATCAGATCAAAGAAAAGGATTTCAAACCTAATTTGTAATGCACCTGCATTTTACTATTATTTTGAAGGTTGGTCAAGAAACTCGCAAAAGAGTTCTTAAAGTAACTTTTAATTTTATTGATATAATTTATTTTATATCAATAACAAACATATTTTGTTAAAGTCTTTTTTTTTTCCCTGATAGATTGCATAACTATGGTGGGGGCCGTAAAGTCAAACCATTGTTTGATTGCATGTCCCATGTTTAGAGAGTTGGTGTTAGACGCTGTGGGGTGCCTTTCAGATACTGTAGAGCATTCCTCTGACTCTTCAATGTGGGGTTCCTCTAGGGGAAAGGGATGCAGTTGAAGTACAAGCACAGATTGCAGCTTGTTTCGGTTGAGCATGGGGAATCAGGAAGTATACTCTATTCATTGCTGAAGGTTAGAAACCTGAGGATGTGGGAGCCATGGAACTTTCCTCTCCAGCCTCCTCTTGGTTCCACCTGCCCTGTGCCTCCCATGCCCCATTTGCCAGTCACTGAACCCCTCCTCAGCACCCCTCAGCTGCCCGTGCTTTCTCTACTTCCTCACCTCTGCACCTGCTGTTACCTCTGCTCAGACGACCCTCATCTCCCCTTCTCACCCCTTCTCTAGTTATCTTAGATAGATAGATATATGGGTTAGGAGTTGGGGGTATTGTCCCATTTCACTCTCTATTTCCTCTGCCACTTAAGCACACTGTGTTCCAGTTGCTTGCTCAATAGCTCCTCTCCCCGGCCAGACCACAGGCGTCATGAGGGCAGGGACCACGGCCAACTTGTTTTCTACTGTAGCCCCAGCATCCAGCTCAGTGTCTGTCTCATGATAAGTGTACAACAAAAGCTTAGTGAATGAATAAATTTTTGGCCCCTCCCTCTCTGGCTTATCCTTCTGAACTGACCATTTTACCTACATTTTTCTGGATCTCGCTGTCTATTTTGGATTTAGGGGTGTCAATCCCAGCCATATATCCTACTGCAAAATTTCCCAAACCACTTTGACATCAAAACCCCTTTAAAATTACAATATGCTGACAGAACATTGATGGGAGGTCCAGAGACATAGTGGGGACTTAATTTATATTTATACCAGAAAATGACAGACAAAACAGTTGCTATCATAAATGACTAAAATTGGATCAACTTTCTTTTTTCTTTTTTTGAACTTTATGTGACAGTGAGAAGCATTTATACATAATCCTACACAGATTTCTAGGGAGAGTATTTTCTTTGCTATGTGGGGTGATGGGTTTGGGTATAGTAAGGAGGCCTCAAAGAGCTGGAGGTCTGGAAGATATACCAGCAGGAGAAGGGGGGAAAGGCAGATGGAGAAACAGAGACAAGCAGATCTGGCAGCTGGCAGACTAGAAGAGAGTGTTGGGGAGTGATGCCCAAGGAAAATTTTGTAGTGGAGTCATCCAGCAGGTGAAGGTCTCCACCATGATATCGTCAGTAAAATTGATGTTGCACACAATGCCCTGAGAAGTGGATTTTCTATTTCGGAAATTGGGAGAAGAACTGTCAGTAATAACACAGGACAAACAGAGGATGCTGAGGAGACATGCAATTTTCTGAGTGCCCACTGGAAGTCCACCTCGGCAGTGCAAAACATCTAAAAGAAACACAAAAGTAACCCCAAAAGTCTTAAAGACTAATAATGATTATTGCTGAAGGTTACTTTGAAGGGGTGGCAAAGGAGAGAAATGTACTGCAAAGCACAGAGAAAAACCAAGAGATTTTGCCCATGCCTCTCAACACCAAACTACATGGTTCACAGCTGTTAATTCTAGCTCTTCACTCTGATCTCTCTCTCTCTTTGCTTCTAATTTTCGGTGTCATTCTTTTCTTTGTGATCTTTTTCTACAAGCTAGCTCATTGACCTGCTCATAGTTTCTCCCAGTCTCTAATCCAATTTGTCATCTTATCAGCACCACAGAGGTACAGGGAGCTAAATATAAAACATAGCATATTCTTTATAAAGTATGACAAGGGAAAAATATATTATTTAAGGTTTAATATTTGTTGAGACAAATATTTTTGTCACAACAAAAATTAGAAAATGTAATATTTTAAAAACATAAAAATCTTATTTTACATGTTAATATAAAATGTGACATCAAAAAATACAAACATTTTCAAAGTGTTTCTTTGTCTTTTTCCATAGATCTTCCTAATTTTATGAATGATATTGTTGTCAAAATCTGAATGTGAAGTGCAGCATTGTCTATTCTACATTTTCTCTTCATTGTAAAATGTTATACAAAAATCCTGTGTTGTGGAAAAAAGAATAGCCCAAATTGCACACTTTGCAAAATCTTGGTACTATTGACTTAGAATATTCCAGAATAATTCAGTTTTATTTTGGACAGCTTAGTTCCAGGCATGTTTAGAAAGCAAAGATTTAACCTTAGTTTCGATATGTTCTAACTTTTGCTTATTTGATGTGACACAGTTTGAGAAGCTTAAGACTTTTTTGTTTGAAAATGTCCTTTGAGTCACAGATCTGTGGAGAATGAGTTTGTGTGTATAAATATTTAATATGAAAGAAGCATTAAATATTAATTTATGTTGAAATTGTAAGACAAGATACATAACATATAGCAGTGGTCATTGAATAAATGACACAGATCAACCTAAAGCCAATGCTGCTTACACATTACTATGGAGGGTAAATGTTTTACATTCTTATATCAAGAAATAATCTTTCAAGGAAAGTCTTCTTGTGTGTGGCAGATTACCACATAATATTTGGGGTTATTATATAAAAGTATATTATGCATTTTTCTTTCTGAGAACATTTAGATGAAAAATAATTACTGGCATGGGTTCAATTTACTTTGTTTTCTAGACTATCAGTTAATGTCTTGAGACACAGTACCATTTCAGGGAACCCTGTTTGGGAAATCTTGCCTGTGGCAGGCTAACTCTAAGATGGATCTCAAAGATCACTGCTTCCCTGTATTCATGCCCTTATGTAATCCTCTCCCCTTGAGTGTGGGTGGGACTTGTGACTCACTTTTGGTCAATAGAGAACAGCAAAGGTGATGGGGTGTCATGTCTATGATTAGGTTACAATCAGATA
>NW_007727261.1:107668-136447 GCF_000696425.1 Galeopterus variegatus
GGGTTATTATATAAAAGTATATTATGCATTTTTCTTTCTGAGAACATTTAGATGAAAAATAATTACTGGCATGGGTTCAATTTACTTTGTTTTCTAGACTATCAGTTAATGTCTTGAGACACAGTACCATTTCAGGGAACCCTGTTTGGGAAATCTTGCCTGTGGCAGGCTAACTCTAAGATAGATCTCAAAGATCACTGCTTCCCTGTATTCATGCCCTTATGTAATCCTCTCCCCTTGAGTGTGGGTGGGACTTGTGACTCACTTCTAGTCAATAGAGAACAGCAAAGGTGATGGGGTGTCATGTCTATGATTAGGTTACAATCAGATAGTGACTTCTGTCCTGCTAGCAGACTCTCCCTTGCTGGCTTTAATAAGAAAACTGCCCTGTTGAAGAGGCTCAAATGCCAAGGAATAGAGAGCTACAACAAGGCACTGAATCCTGCCAACAACCACGTGAGCTAGGAAGCAGATCCTTCCTGAGACGGTCCTTCATATAAAACCCCAGCTCTGGCAGACACCTTGATTGCAGCCTTCCCAGGCATCCTGAAGCAGAGGACCCACACAAGGTCTGCCTGGATCTCAGCCACAGAAACCGTGAGACAATAGATGTGTGTTGTTAAACCACACTAGGTTTGTGGTTATTTGTTACTCAGTAATAGATAACAGTATACTGCCCTAGCTTGAATTGTAAGTTAGAATTTAGATATTGATGCTGAGAATTTTGCAGTTTTTATTTAAAATGTTTGTGAACTACAGATAGAACTGCCATATGATCCAGCAATTCCACTACTGGGTATATACCCAAAGGAATGGAAATCATCATGTCAAAGGGACACCTGCACTTCCATGTTTACTGCAGCTCCATTTACAATAGCCAAAATATGGAACCAACCTAAGGTGTCCATCTTTGGATGACTGGATAAGTAAAATGTGGTATATATACACAATGGAATACTACTCAGCCATAAAAACAAATGAAATTTTGCCATTTGCAGCAACATGGGTGAACTTAGAGAAAATCATGTTAAGTAAAACAAGCCAGGCACAGAAGAGAAATACACATGTCCTCACTCATATTGAGAGCTAAAAAAGAAAGAAAGAAAGAAAGATACAATAATCACAATAATACATTGAACTTTCAAAAGGAGAGAACAGAACTGAGGTTAGTAGAGGTGACAAAGCGGGAGTAGGTAATGGAGGAACCGATAAAGAGCCATGAAAAACAATTACACTGCATAAAGTTGAATATGCTATTATCCTGATTTGAGCACATATTGCGCATAGGTAATGATATCCAACTCTGTACACTATAGGTATGAACAATCAACTGTGTTGCAATGGAANTCCCTGCTCTGTTAAGTCATATATTTGCCTTTTAAGAGTTACAATTTTTTTGATCAACTTTTCCACCTTATCATCTGGTTCCTAGATCATCTCTTGACAGAAAAAGAGGAGACTGATGCCACAGGCTACTGAAGCCATATTTGGGGGACACTTGGGGTCTTTTGATGTCCCGAAAGTTAATCCTTCTCACTAGACTGCCTCTGGTATTGGCTAATATCTGCAACATACAGCACTTTTATCTTGCTGCATTATGATGTAAAATGTGGTTCTATATAATCATAAAATTGGCTTAGATGCAGTTATTTCAAGACTAGTTAATGGACATCTATTATTTAACAGTATCTCTTAAGGTCATTTGAAGCCAGGAAGGAGAAGCTAACTTCTCTAACCTCTCTCTACTCCACTAAGAAACACATGTTCACTACTGAAGATATCCACTAATGACTTTGGTTTATTTACTAATTTAGAAGGTTTGTTTCCTGATAAAAAGAAGTGCAGTTATTTGGCTACCTGAATTTGTAGCAAAGAATATTTTAAAGAGAAATACCTCATTCTCATTACAGTGCTTGTTTCTGAAAGGCTATGAGCTGCTCTTTAGAGGTGTTTCCAGACATTCTCCCCACATGAATTCATCTTTCAGGCTACCATCCTCAAGGTTATTATCCAGCTCAGGCAGAGACTGTTATTATAGAAAGTCAGAGAGCTTTCTCCTACTCACCAGTGACCTCTAAGATGCCTTTGCCAGTTATTGTTTTGATTCCAGTCTGTTGAAAGCCACTGCCGGTAAAATCTATAACAGTTGTTTCAGCATCTTCTCTCTGTGATGCTTCATTCTGGTATAGCAGCCGGACTTGTCTTTGAATCAACAGCAGCTCAGCTCTCCCATCTGTTAAGAAGTCCTAGTGAGTGTCTGTAACATCAGCTATCAGATGGCTACTCTGTTCAGGGCAACCCTGTTTTCTACATTGGGCAGGGGAGCAGGACTTTGTGTAGGAGGGAGAAAGGAAGGTGGCATCTAATGAAATTACATTTTAGATTTCGGGAGCTGGGGGGCTCTTGAAATTTGTTTAGGCTTTCTTTATTGTCAATCTTCATCTTAATATGGTAAAGACTCACTAAAATCTTTCTCTCTGCTGCCTGCAGCAGTGGGATATGCAAACATGGACCTCACCAAAAGCACAGATCAAAAAAGAGAAAGAGAAAAGACCTCAAAGGATATTTACTCTGACCCACACCAGGAAGAAACAGGGAGAGAAGCAGTGCAAGGGTGTGCTTGGGTGCCGTGGAGCTGGGCACTGATACGGGTGTGGTTCTGGCCTTCTCCCCCTCCCAGCCTGGTAGAAAACAGACAAGTGAATCATCCCCTCTTCTGACCAGGGTAATAGGGGCCATGATAGAAGGGATGATGAGAACAGAGAGGAAGGCATTTAAATGTGCCTGGGGTTTCTTGGAGCTTCCTGGAGTAGGTGAGGCTTAAGCTCTTTTTGAAGGAAAATTTGGAATCAACTTATAGGAATGATATAGGAGGTGCTCAGTTTCCGTGGGCTCAGGTTTCAGGACATGCCTCTGAGGTCTCCCCTGGAGGAAAGTTAGCGGTTACCAGTTAGACCTATTTTTAGCACCAAAGTGGGGAAAATGAGACCACAAGGGGCTGGCTTATGCAATCCAGTGGCTGGGCATGCTCAGTAGAGAACATTCTTGAATATGTCTGTTGCATGTGATAAAATATGACCAATCAACATGCTCCAGGAAGGAACCAACTGAGCATGTGCAAGACTGAATGTTACATAACTGGGAACCACACTCCTAATTGAATATTCAGTAGGTAGTGAAACTGTAAAAGCCAAATCCCAGTCGAAGGTGGAGTTGTTGCTCTCTTTCCTGGAGGCGATCTGCACTTTGCTGTCTGAGGTGTATACACTTTACTTTGTATTGAACTTACTTTCAGTAAGTGGCTGCTCACTCTCGAGCCAGCCTGCACTCTGTACTGAACTTTAGGTATGTTTTTTTTTTTTTCCTTTTTGTCTTTTTTCGTGTCCGGCAACGGATCGCAACCCTCAGTGTCGCACCCGTACCGGACCGGGACCGGCAACGGGATCGGCAATGGGATCGCAACCCTCGGTGTTGCGCCCACACCTCGCTCAGCCAGTGAGCGGGAACCAGTCTGTATGTGGGATCCGAACCCTCGGCGGGAGTGCCGCCGCGCTCCCAAGCGGTGCACTGTAGCAGTGCGCCACCGGGCTGGCCCAACTTTAGGTATGTTTTTCTTGCTTTTGTGTTAGACTTGATGTCTGTACTGAGCTAACTTTTGTGTTAGACTTGGAGTGGGCCCTGCTTAGTCTCCAGAGCTATGACACACTCTGTCTGCAGAACCTGTATTTCTTATCTGTTTCATTAAACCTGTTCTTACTGTCTTCTGTGAATCTACCCNTTAAGACCCAAATGTTGGTACAAGGCAGGAAGTTTATTGTTAAATCTGAAGAGACAGACAGATTAAAATTGTCTCAAAGCCTCAGGTTTTCAGAGAGGTTTATATAAGACAAAGGGCAGAGGGAGAACTGTATTGAAAATGATACAGGGATGGGGGTCAGTGGCTGTGTGCAGGTCAGCATGTTTTAATCTCTTTCTTTGTGTTCAGTCCTATGAGACTTGGAGTCGCACTTCTGGATTCTGACTTTATCTCCTTTTCAGGACATCTGCAACCTAAAAGAATCTGTTAGTTCTGCAAGTTACTGATGTATGACCTTGTTTTACTCCTACAAACTGCAGTGATTGTCCATTGTTCAAGAAGAGTTCGCTCCTAAGCACTAAGTTCTAATGTGCCTGCTCTTGTGCTAAAAAATTGTTATGCTCTATCAGGAAGACTGAGGTACCTGGGGTTGATGAGCTGTTGTTCCTCATCGCTGTCCTGTCCTGTCCCCTGCTCAGCAGCTCAGCAGATGACTCACTCATGGTTCTGGTTGGCTCTGTCCTGGGTCACTTCTTACACAAGACTGGATGGTAGATGGTTCCTAACCTGGGGTGTAATCCCTTAGGCTTTTTAACATACACTGAATCAAATTTATGCAGTAAAGAGATCCAGGAAATTGTATTTTGAAAAATCTTCCCAGTTAAATCAAATAATCATCCTAAGAATCTCTTGTCCAACAGATGTGAGAAATGGACTGGGAGGCAGAAGTCCAAGGCTGTCTCCATGTACAGCAACAATGACCTCATGGATTTTAACCAATCAGCAGCTGCAGCTTGCAGATGAGGACAGAAAATACTTCACAGACTTCTGAAATAATGCTACTGTACAAAAAGAATTTGCTGATCTGTTGAGTGGTTGCAACCATTTTAACAGGGACTAATACCAGCAGGGAGACTTCTGCTGGTTTGGGAGAGCGGTGCTTCAGGACAGGTGCAGCCTGCCCATTCCCTTCCCTTTGTATCCAGCATGGAGTGTAGACAGTAGAGGCAGGCCACAGGAATTGGGGGGGTGTGTTTCTGTCCTTTTACCTCGTCAACTCAGGCCCCATTATGTACATGGCCTATATTCCACTCATTCATGGTGCTGCCTTAAAGTAATGCTGAACAATTGTTCTTCTACCAGTTTATTAGTGTTTCACTGTCATTCCTGGAAGCCCCTTCCTTGAAGTTATAGTAAGTGGTAAGGAGTACAAGTCCATAATTTGTTCTAACTCCTGTAAGTGTTTAGGGGGTGGGGGCAACTAGAAAATATGAAAGGGAACGGCACGACTGATGGATTTGATTTTCTTGGCTTGATCCCTGACCGAATATCCACCTTACATGAGTGCATCAGAGGGTTCAGAATTATTGATCAAGGTGGGGAGGTTATCCTCACTAAAGCAAGGAGCATTTTCGCCAAAGCATTTGAACTCTTTGCACACAGTGTACGTTTATGTCTTGTGGCTTAGGAGGATGCATGCAGGGAACATTTGCCCTGATGTTGATCCATGAGGTTAGGGCATTACGTAGCAGGCAGGCAGACTCTGTACCCGCCTGAGCTGCTACCTGGAAAAAAATATGTATTTTAAATTTTGGTTTTGTTTGGCTATACCTGCCATAAGTTCTTCACTTTGAACTCTTTGTTGCCCATGGTATCACAATATACTACATTTCTCTCTAAAGATTTTTTTTCTGTTTGTCCTGAGAAGCATAAGAACTCTGTTACTGAATACCAATAATGCAAATTTTTATCTTGAGAAAACACACACACTCTCTCTCTCTCTCTCTCCTTGAGGTACAGAGGTGAAGGAGAAGGGCAAGCTCCTCAGTGTAGTTCTTCATCCCAAGCTCCATCGTCGTATTAGAAAACTTTAATATGTACATGAACACTCAGATAAAGATGATAGACACTGTAGGTCATGCGCAAAGTGAAGATGCTAGCAGACCTACCAGGATAAAATGATACTCTGCATTTCTACAGCTCACTTCCTTGATCACTCCAGGGTTTCAATAAATATTAGCAGATCTCCTCTACCGTCTAAGGTGACAGATAGCCAATTGGAAAAACTAACCTGCATTTGTGGTGGAGGTCACATGAAGAGCGTCCCTGCTCTGTTAAGTCATATATTTGCCTTTTAAGAGTTACAATTTTTTTGATCAACTTTTCCACCTTATCATCTGGTTCCTAGATCATCTCTTGACAGAAAAAGAGGAGACTGATGCCACAGGCTACTGAAGCCATATTTGGGGGACACTTGGGGTCTTTTGATGTCCCGAAAGTTAATCCTTCTCACTAGACTGCCTCTGGAATTGGCTAATATCTGCAACATACAGCACTTTTATCTTGCTGCATTATGATGTAAAATGTGGTTCTATATAATCATAAAATTGGCTTAGATGCAGTTATTTCAAGACTAGTTAATGGACATCTATTATTTAACAGTATCTTTTAAGGTCATTTGAAGCCAGGAAGGAGAAGCTAACTTCTCTAACCTCTCTCTACTCCACTAAGAAACACATGTTCACTACTGAAGATATCCACTAATGACTTTGGTTTATTTACTAATTTAGAAGGTTTGTTTCCTGATAAAAAGAAGTGCAGTTATTTGGCTACCTGAATTTGTAGCAAAGAATATTTTAAAGAGAAATACCTCATTCTCATTACAGTGCTTGTTTCTGAAAGGCTATGAGCTGCTCTTTAGAGGTGTTTCCAGACATTCTCCCCACATGAATTCATCTTTCAGGCTACCATCCTCAAGTCGACAGCAGCAGCTCCTGGTAATCTGGTGGCATTTTTTGTATTTGAAGTGACAAGTGAGAGCAATTGCTCTGAGGTCTTCTACCCTGACAGCCATAAGGCTTTGCAACTTGCGGATTTCTCTGATTGCCCTGGGCTCTCACACAGGCAGTCACTGTCCACACTTTGGGAAAGTGTCATGAGCTGGACAAGAGCTTGCTGGGTGGGAGGGGTCAGAGAGTGATTCTTAGAGAAAACAATTCTCGAGCAGAAATTTTGAAGGAGAAAGCAGCATTAGCTGGATGAAAATGGGTGTTGGGGGTGGGTGGAAAGGGATATGTTTAAAATAGTCTTCTGAACACACCAGTTCAGCTATGTCCTTTGTTTAAATGCTTTGAATACAATCTTAACTACGTAGTACTTAAAAATTAATCCCAGAGGGATTATATCTATTTTTCTCTCAGTTTTAAAGTTAAGTACTAATGGAACTTGGTCTCCTCATGTAGTAAGTTTTTAAGATAATCTTACAGTTGGAGGAGATATTTGCTGAGATCATTTATTCACAGTCCTCTCCAGTGCCCAAATTTCCTCTTCAGCATCCTTGAGAAAGAATTTTTCAGGTATTCTTGGCTATTTTACAGGTGATAACATAAAAGTACAGAAAGAGTTTGGTAGGCTTGAACTTCCTCTTTACATCCAGGAGAATGTTACACATTCATGGTTGAAGATACGGGCTCTGGGTCGAGACTTTCTGGCATCAAATCTTGACACTATAACTCTAGGTGTTGACCTTGGGCAAATGACTTAACCTCTATTATTCTCAGTTTCATCATCCTTAAAATAAAATGAGTAATAGTATACCTACCTCATGGGATAATCTTTGTCATGGATTTAACACAGTGCCTGGTACAGAGTAAATGCTCAATACATTATTCTGTCTGTAGATCTACTGTCCATCCTCCTTACATAAACCCCTTTGCTCACTCCATCCTAAACAGGCAGCTGGACCATCTAACAGTTCCTCCACTTACACTTGAATTCACGTTTACTCTCACTGAAGTCATCATGAAGCCTCAGGGAAAGAATAAGGCTCACTCCATCCTAAACAGGCAGCTGGACCATCTAACAGTTCCTCCGCTTACACTTGAATTCACGTTTACTCTCACTGAAGTCATCATGAAGCCTCAGGGAAAGAATAAAAACAAATTTCATCAGGAAAAAGATATGGCTAGTTGTGTGTTTTATGATAGTTTATAATGTGAGAAATCAGACCTCTTGAGAGATGTATTATAAATCTTGGAGGAGACTGTGGGATGGATGTGCATGGGGGCACTATCCTGGCCTTTTTGTGTTCCAGTCTATGTGCCTTCTAAGGACCAGATGACCCAGGATACATTGCCTTTGACACTACCGGCTGTGTGGTGTCAGTGAGACACATGGGCAGGCTGTTGGGGACATAGCAGCTGTCTCGTCACTCCCTAGTGCCCATATAAAAACGTGCTGACATACTAACTGGCTTTTATCATACCTGACTTTTCTCTCCACTCTCAACATAGCTATGAAAACAGATTAATATTTTTTTCAACTCAACTACAATTTGATTTATATTGTGCCAGGACTTGGAAGGGCTACAAAAGTCTTGGTGAAATTACTTAATCACAACACGAGTAAGTGCATGATTAGATTAAATCTTGTTGTTTTGGTTTTATAGTACTACTATGGTTATTGGGGAAAGGGAAATAATAAAGTGAGTTAGAATAGTCAGAGGAGATTTCAAGAGAGAGTTGAGTATTTAAAGTTAGGATGAAGAATCAAGAAAAATGATTTAAAAGTTGAACAGGGATGAAAATGTGCATCTCCAAATTGTGTATTCAGTTGCCAAGTCACACCGTTCCTGGCTGTGGGGGGTTAATGTATTTATCCCAGTTTTTTTGATGTTGCTGGATTCAACATTGACAATAATGTTTATCTCCTATGATCACAGTGAATGAGTTCAATGTGGGTTTGAATCTAAGGAGGAAAGTGGGAGGTGAGCAGATTATAAGAGTGAGCTCAGTGTGGAGAGCACAGCAAGAGAGTGACAGACGGACACCTGGTTGGTCCAGAGTCCTGTGTTTTCTATCGGGAGTGTTGTTGGTCTTCCCAAATCGTTCCTGGAGGCTGCATCCTCTTTACAGTGGAAAAGGAGGAAGCACCTGGGTGTAAGAATTCCACTGAGATCAATCACCACCCTTTCCCCACGCACCATAATGGGCTATAGAAAGCTGGAAGTGTTAAACGCAGGAAGATGTGGTGAACTTGACCCTGTGGGAGGGAAAGGTAACATCGTGTAAGGTCTATGCTAGACAGAGATGATAAATAACGGTCAAGAAAAAAAGGGAGGTGAGATATAATAGCATGACCAAATGGGAAGAAGGCGCAGAAGATGGGACAAGAAACGGCAGAGAAGAGGATGAGTGAACTTTCTTTATTTGCTGGACTTTGTGGTTTCTGGTAAATTGATTTAAAGGCTTAGGACTGATGTTGATTGATAGGTGTGCTTGTTAAATGATTCTCTTAATGTTTCTTTATGTTTGGAATATTTTATTTAATAAAAAGATAATTCTGCAAAAATATTAGCTCAATAAGATGGTTCTGCAGGTGATTCAGACTCCTATATCCCTACTTAACAGATGTTAATATTTTCCAATATTTGCTTCAGATCTTTTTTTTTTTAAAGAAACTATGCATTGTACACGGTGTCTTGACCTTTTCTTCTGAGCTCCAGATTCAACTGCAAATTGGATATCTCCATCTGGATGTCCCATAGGCACCTTAGACTCATTGTGTTATCACATCCTTCCAAATCTGCTTCTCTTCCTGTATTCCCTTTATTGAAGAAGGCCACCATCAGTTCCAGTGTTCTACAAGCTTGTTTCCTGGTCTTTTCCTGCCCCTCCATCACTAAGCTCCTGAGTGTTCTACCATTTGCCCTTCCAAGTGGGTCTTTGTAACTAGAGAAACGACTTTGGGTTCTAGCCTTAAGCAGATAATGGGGTATCACCGAAAATCTAAAAAACCCCAAAACAATGACAACAAAATAAAACAGGCATGCATTGTTCTCCAAAGCCTTGTTTGTTTCTACACATATCTTAAAGCGTATCATGTTCTTGTTTCAGCCAGCAGCTGACTAGAGCAAGTATTCTGACACCTTCCTTTTGTACCTTAAGTCCGTATATTTCCAGAAAAGAAAGCGGAAATACAAACCTAGTCAATTTCCATTATCTTCAGGTCTGAAAGGAAGACTTAAGTTCAAAGCTCTGTCATTTGTCAAGAAGAAACGATTTGAAGATTGAGAGCTGGTCCTAAGGTATGTTTGTTTTCTGTGTGTATTGTGTTGGGTATATGACATTTTTCTCCATTTTATTGCATGCTCAGAATACTTTTCTTTCTTCAACCCCATCCTCTTATGTCAAATGTCATTTTATTTAGATATCTTCCCTGACTCTCCACTCCTGCCCTGTTCCAGTAGGGCTGAAAATCATTGCATATGTATTCTTGGAGAATATGCCCTACTTTTTCCATCAGAATGCCTATGACACTATACCTGTTTCTTTAATTGTCTGCACCCTTCCTCCCTGCCCCGTCCCCCACTCCCCCCACTAGAAAGCAAACTCTGGGACATCAGGATCATGTGTGTCTTGTTCACCATTGATTTCCTCAGGCATAGCAGAAGCTCTTGCATTTAGTGGACACTCAGTGAATACTTGTGGATTGAATTAAGTCGTTTAGCGATGCCCAGATTCCTTTCTCTTTTTTCCCCTCTACTACTTGTACAGCTGTCCAGCTTCTCAAAATCTCACATATGGATTACGGCAGCACCTCCATCCTCCTGGCCACCCCATAATCCTCATCCTCCCAAATGATCTTACGCACCCATGAC
This sequence comes from Galeopterus variegatus, assembly GCF_000696425.1. Classification (NCBI taxonomy): domain Eukaryota; kingdom Metazoa; phylum Chordata; class Mammalia; order Dermoptera; family Cynocephalidae; genus Galeopterus; species Galeopterus variegatus. The sequence continues at coordinate 118,123 of NW_007727261.1, forward strand.
AGATTCATATGCTGTAGGGAAAATACAGGAAAATGGTCAGGAACCCTCAGATGTTCAGAATCTTGCTGAGCATTTGATGTAAATATGCATGTATGCCCAGGTTTTCCTTGGCTATTGTTTGATGTAGATGCACATGGGTACCCAGGTGTCCAGGGTTATGTACTTAAGTATAAAGGATGAGTGGCTCTGATCCACAGTGCTCCCCCCACCCCCGAGATGTCCCCTGGGGAGCCCTGGGGAGGCCGCTACTGCTGGAGGCTGTTACTGCTGCTGCCGCTGCCCCGCTGCCACCGTTGCTAAGGAAGCGAAGGAAGCTGAGGACTGAGCTCATGTTGTCTGCCAATGGCTCCTGGGATCTTTCACAATTACCTAGTGTGGACTTGTGTGTGAGGGGTCTGTGACCCAGCCTGGTATATGAGAGGTCTGTGACCCAGCCTGTGCAGCGAGTTTGAAGTGTCTGTGAGCCTAACCCGTAGTCCTGATACAAATGGAAAACTTAGTGTAACTAAGATAATGAAACATTTTGGCTTTAATTATGCATTGCCTAGCCATGCAATTGGCGTAGTCACCCGCCAATACATATGCCCAAGCTCTTCCTGACACTTCCTTGAAAAGAGTTTGTAATTGTATTCTACTGTCCATCAGACTAAGCTCAAAGTCCTTTTATCATTCCAAGACTAATGTTAAAGGCTTACCTAAACATACAAACTCAGTACCTGCTATTCCCAAATACAAACTCCTATCCCCAGACAGGCTGATTTCCTTACTAATCTCCCATACATGCTAACATCAGGACTACCTCGTTCACTATTTGCTGTTTTCCCCAGCTGCCTTCCCTCATCTCCTATCTATCCTTCCAAACCCTCTCATCTTTCAAAGCTCAAGCCCAGGCACATCTCCAGAAGGTATTCTTTCAGTCATTTATGCATACATTAATCTTTCAACTTTATAATCATTTCTGAAACTTATAGCCAGTCATACAACATCAGTACTCTGATTTGTTTTTAATTTCAAAGACAATACCCTCCACTCAATTTGAAGATACTTGGAGTCAAGAATTATGCTTTGTAAAACTGTATCAGAACCTGACCTAGCATGTTAGATTAATTGATATACTATTGTTAAGACTCTTGATTGATTGATATACCAGAGAAGTAGTCCCAGGTATTAAGACATCAAAAAAAGTCATACAAGAATCATTTAAGGTACGTAAATACTTTCAAACTAAGTGTTACCTTGTTACCCAATGACATATATAGAAGTTTTATACACCCCAACCCCATTTCAGGCAACTATTTCTTAATGGGAATACAGTAATTTCAAATTGTGATATTTGTCATTTGTCCCAAGTATTGGGGGGCATTTGACATGCAGACACTGGGCCAACCCCATTTCAGGCAACTATTTCTTAATGGGAATACAGTAATTGCAAATTGTGATATTTGTCATTTGTCCCAAGTATTGGGGGGCATTTGACATGCAGACACTGGGCAACCCAAGTATGCAGCAAGCAAGAGGAGGTGGAAACTTGAACTGATGCTGAGATAGACTAAGTGGCTGCTGCAAGCCCTTGTGTTCTCCATCACTAAACACATGGAAGGTGGGACTAGTCCAGGTGCTTGCAGGGCTCACGTGAAAAAGGACTCACAGTTCCTGCCCTCTGGGCACTTGAATTCAGTAGGGGCAGTAGAGAAGAACTAGGTGTGATAGGTGCATATAGGTAGAAATAAAATACAGAAAATTCCAAGGTCTTGGTTTAGAATACTGTAACAAGATGGAATGTCAGGAAGAGAAGCCATTGTGAGGGACAAAGATGCAAAGTTTGGTTTTGAGCCAATGGGAGGTTAAAGTAGAAAGGTACTTAATTTCCTTGATTAAAATTGAGTAGTCTTGGTGGGAATGTAATTTGGGGATTTGGGGGGCATAGAGGTAACAATTGAAGTATGTAAATAAGTAGTAGCCCAGAATTTTTGAATTTTCCTACATGTTGTTTTTTCATTTAAGCTGATGTTGATTTCCAATTCATGTGAAGTTTTGAGAATTGTGAAAGTGCTTTATTTAACTTGTACTGATTGATAAAGAGAGTGGGCTTTCATCAGGCTGCTGAGACGTTCCTGGAGGCTTTAATAGAGAAGAGGGCACAGGAGGTTGCTTTTGCTTCCCACTCACGGCACAGCTGCTAAAAGGGTAGGTGGCTTGTCCAACTGTGACTCCACTGGAGGGCATGGGTGGGAGTGGCAGGTATTGGACATGCTGGAAAAATTTAGTAGTTGTACTTGAACAGTGGTTCTTCTTTCAAACAACCAAGCATCCCTGATTTTAATTAAGAAAGTTCAGATCAGCTCATATAAGCATCATATTAGTTAGCTTAAACCTTGTTAATAATACCCTGGTCTATTTATAGTTGAATGCTTTTGTTTAAAATGCTTTTACATAGACTGCCTCATCTCATATGTATACTTACATATGCTCTTACTAGATAAAGCTGCTCCTTTCTGAACGCTTCCTGCATGTTAAGCCCTGAGTTATACACTTTACACTCACAGGACTGGCTTCGCGTTTATGCACCTAAAGTTGTACAGGACGGTGGGTTCAGAAGAGCCCTGCACTTGATTTAATGCTCTGCAGTTATCATCTTAAAACACTAAATAATTTTTGTGGAAGGGGCCTGCATTTTCATTTTGTACTGGGCCCTGCATATTATGTAGTTGGCTATGCCCTGCAGTGCTTACAGCTACTCTAAGTGACAGGACATTCATTGCCATTTCACAGGTAAGGAAACTGGGGCTCACAGAGTAATCACCAAGATCCTAAATGTGCCTAGCTGGTCTTCTGTTCTGGTCTGTGCAACTCTCAAGCCTTTGCTCTCAAACACCGGTGTTTCCACATGGATTATTTATTCTGATGTGTCCACAGCCTACCTGCATCAGATTCACCCGAGGAGCTTGTACACATGCAGGTTTCTAATAAGCAGGTATTGTGGTTAGGGCCTGGGAATCTGCCTTTTAATTTGCTGCCCCAGTGATTCACATACACACTCAAGTCTGAGAACTACAGCTTGACATAAATGGCTTTCAATCCTTTTTGGTCCCAATGCAAGTAAGAAATCCACTCTGCATCAAGACCCAGTACCCACATGACAAAAGTGTCATGAAATAGTACTTGCCATTACTATGCTAAAGACTCTAGTGATTATTTTATTCTATTCTGATTCATTTTTTAAATGCCCATAGTGATTCATGGTATAGATCACAAATGTGAAAAACACAGGTTTAGTTGAAGAGGAAATATCAGATAAGGCTTGAGTCTAACACTGTGGAGAACCTAGGTCAAGAGGACAGAAAGAAAGCTATTCTCCCATTTAGTAATTGCTTAAATTAGAGGTTTCATACTTTTTAAAAATAAAGCTCTTCTGAAAATCTGAGTAAAACTAGTGCCCTATTATACAAAAAAATTCATGTTATACATTCTTATACCTTTTCAGGGGGTTTCTGGATCTCCCTCTTTATCAGACTCTAGATAAACAATCCTTAATTTAATTATAGCTCTAGGCAGAAGCAAAAGTTGAAGGTGGGAAACCTCATTACATCATCATTACATCATGGGGTGGGGGGGCTTGAAGTTTCAGGAAGTTAATTCCTTTTAGCCTTAAAGTCATAAAGACTAATACCCACTGGCTGGTCTTTATTTTCCACTTATTCGATATCACAGGAATGCAGTCATTAAAGAAAAATGTTGCCAAAGGGTAAGGATGGCTGCTTGGAAGCATTTTTCGAGGAGGCAGATGTCATTAATGGAAGTGACAGAGGTTACTAAAAACAAAGGCTGGGAAGGAAGACAAATGCACTCCTATAGTCCCTGGCTCTCTTGGGCCCGCTGTCTCTGGACCAGGAATTGGGGCACGGAAGACCTTGCATTCCATTTGGATGTGTTTGACTCTGACTAAGCAACAGCTACAGCAAGTCTCAGGAATCTCCCCTTGATAACCCAGGAGTGGTGTGCAACCTTGGAGTTGTTTGGGCAAGCATAGAATATTTAGCTTTCCTTACAAGAAGGTTATGCTTATTTCCAGTGATTAAGGAACCACTCAGATTTATCTGTGGACTTGAAATGGAGAAACAAAGCTGAGAAGATGCTCCAGATGCTCAGAGACAAGAAGACATCTCTAAATCTCCCTGCACTAACTATGCCCCCGTCCTGCAGACTCCTCTATAGTTATGTGATCAGTTGTAAGAACATTTTAGGGGAGGGCACAGGAAGAAATAATGGGGAGTTCAGGCAGGTACTTTAAAGCAGTGCGACTCAGAGTGTGGTTGGTCCACACACCAGTGCCAAGCCCTTGAATTGTTCATTGTTCAGCGACAAGCTCAGTACAAGTTGAGAGTGTTCACAAATGTATAGAATCTGACAGTTTTCCGTGTCCGTTGAATCTAATAATAAATTTAAGCTTTTATTTTGTACATTACACATTTAAAAATTTTTATTTTTCTGTGAATTTATTCTTGTATGTAACAAAAGTATCAGTCTGAAAGATTTGGTATTTGGGGGGAAAAACCTGGCCCTTCAGCATAGATAGTTTGAAAAGCACTGTTCTAGAGCAATATATGTATGTTCAGAAGCCAGGGGAAGTCATTCAAAGACCAGACCTATGAACCTCTTCCTCAGAAACAGGCCACCTATAAATTAGTGCAATTTCTCCGTGGCATTTGTATTTGGGGGGAAAAACCTGGCCCTTCAGCATAGATAGTTTGAAAAGCACTGTTCTAGAGCAATATATGTATGTTCAGAAGCCAGGGAAAGTCATTCAAAGATCAGATCTATGAACCTCTTCCTCAGAAACAGGCCACCTATAAATTAGTGCAATTTCTCCGTGGCATTTTGGTCACCATCTAAGAAGTCTGAGATGAATGATCAATTCTCTATTCTGGTGACTTTTCTTTTTATGTCACATAGATTTTATATTTTTATCATAAATAGGAGGAAGTGACTACTTACAAGCCTATATTTGTACTCCAGTGGGGCTTTGGACATATTTCATAAGCATTTGCTGTGAAGTAAGTTTGGCTATCTCCATTTGCTAGATAAAGAAACTGAGGCACAGGGAGTGAATGTAACGGAGACATGTTGAAACCAAGAATCAGACCCAGAGTTCCTATCATTCCATCGTCTAGTATGGTTTCACATTCAGATTCCACTTCCTCCCCAGAGGAAATTCTGGGGGGCTGGGATTGTGTTAGTTGATTGTTTAAAGATCTTAGTATCACAAGTAAATGGCCTATAAAAACAACAGCAAAGCAAAGCAAACATATTTCTTTAGTAACGCATTAAAACATCTTACAAAAACAAGTTTCCACATGTTGAACTGCATATTCTTTCACTACAAATAGTTGTGGTCTTTTGTTGAAAAAGAATGTCAGAAAGCACATAATAACACATTTCAACTATAAATAAAGATTGTATTCTGCACTTAGGAAAATAGAAAGTTTGTGATTTTTTTTTTATTTTTGAAACCAGTTTCTATAGACAAGGGAGTGCTGCTAGAATTCAGAGCAGCCCAAAGACAAGGAGAATTGCTGGTCCCATTGGGAGAAAACTATTCAGGAATTGAAAGGAGCAAGTGATGATTCCCAGCGTTATTTTAAAGCCATCTCAGTAGACACTAATGGTTCTATGACAAGTAGTGAAGTTCTATTTGGGGAAAGACCGTGTTCACATACAAGGACACATAGCTGAGCCCTGAAATATTTTCTTCGCATGAATGATTCTTCTGGACGGCTTAAAACTGTGTTCCAGTCCAACCAAGTGTGTGTCGTCTCCCGTCAACGCTTGCTCCTTCTTGTTCCGTGCCTCTGCCCATTGCCTGATTCGCTGCACATGTGTTTGTCCTTTTTGTTTTTTAAATCGCAGCTCCCAGCTCTGCTCCTCCAAGTCTTTTCTAATTAACTGCATGTGACTCTGACTCACTCGTCTCCTAATCTATGCATTTTATGCCACCACATTCCTATGCAGGTATTTTGTTTTATAGGTGCTATTGGCTCTGTGGTGTGTGTGTGTTTGGGTCCTGGCGGTGCAGTGATGAAATGCGGTGGGCAGGGGTCTGTCTGATCTGCCTAGATTGTGAGCTCCTTGAGAGCAGGGACAATTCCCTCTGGTGGCACCTCTGGTGTCTTATAATATTCTATAAGTGTGTGTGTCTTTGGGCAACTCCCATAGGATTGCCGTGGAGATTAAACAAGATGATAAACTGCAGGGCACTCAGTAGGCATTAAATAACAGGAGGCTTCTAATTTTTTGTGTGTACGTGATTCTAGTACAAGGCTTAATATGTGAGCTCTTCCTAATTGCTGGGTGTTTGCATTGCTGTTACTGTTGTGGTTGCTTAATAGAAATGGCCTGCATTTATTCTTCTGATATAGATAGATGGTCATTAAAACTGATTCTAGCATTTAGGACACACCTTATCTTTCACTAACTACTTACCCTTCTTGGGCAGGTGGTTACGAGGTTAGTGAAGGTTGCATAGACTAAGGTCATCGCCTCCTTTCCCATGTTTCTGGAGCATAGCTAATAACAACAACAATAATAATAATACTGATAATAACAGGGCAACAATGATAATATTACCGAGAGCTAACTATGGGTGCCTGATTTTACACATTTTATGTGTATTAATTCACTTAACTCTTAGAACAGCCCTGCAAGCAGGACTGGTTACATAAATTGTGGGGCCCAGGGCAGGACCTCATGTTCAGAAATTTTTCAGAGCTTTAAGATGGTGAAAGCAGAGCATTAAACCAAGCTCAGGGCCCTCATGCATGTAGGGCACTGTGTAACTGTACAAATTGCACACCCATGAAGCCAGCCCTGCCTACGGGAAAGGTCTGATTCTTCCCATTTTTGGCAGTTTATTTCTTTTCAACTAACAAAAAAGAGGACTGGATGGTTCTTAAACCTTCTGAGGGTTGCCATCCTGCTGACCATTTCCTTGGTCACCAATTCAGTCATTTTCTGAAACTACCACACACTTTAACTGCGAAGCAAATCGAGGTAGGATTTCACACCCAGTACCTTTGTTGTGTGGTAACCTGTTGTTTTTAAGTGTGCACTGATTGAATCCATGTAGAGTCATTTCTGGCATGACAGTTGCTTAAGCAATTTGACTTCCCCCCACCAAAAGAAAAGACCTAATGCCTTCAACAACATAATTAGTCCACAAGTTCTCTCCCAACCAGCAACTAGGCAAAGTTTCTCTCTATTTCTACATATGGGTGCCCTCCCCTCTTACCCTTTCCCCCAACACATACCCTCTAGACTGTAGTTACATATTTTCATTATTTCTTTCCTAATTCTAGTTTGCTGTTGGTTTTAATTCTAATCTGATTTGATCCATGTAAAAACATCAGGCAAGCTACATAATGCAGTTTGGCTTGAATCCTGCCTCTAGGACCAGGGCTGATTTTATTTCAGATATACAGCAGAATAAGTTCCCAACTGTTATTCACATATTTTTATGTTCTTAACACCTCCCTGTCTCTGTTGCACTTATGTTGTTGTATTCAGAAGGCTGACAGTGGTTTTTAGGAAAAGCAAAAAGGAAGAGAGATGAGAGATATGAATGTGGAGTCAGCGATCATTATGCAGGTGCCTGTATGTACATGTGAGAGACCCAGAAATGAATCAAAGGAGGCCCAGGTTTGGGGCTGAGGGACCGGGGTTTCCAGATCAATTTGTCACAAAATGTGTGCTGCTAGGAAAACCATTTCATCTTCTGAGTCTTTTCTTCTTTGGGAAATGGACTAAGAATACTTGTCTGTTCACAAGATTTTTAGTGTGGATTACTGGAGATAATGTAAACAAAAGACTATAGAAAATCCACATAAACATTAGCTCTTAATGAAGATGATGATGATGTACATCAATGCTCCTATGTGAAGCCTTTCCTTCACCTTCGTTTGCTTCTGTTGCAATTTGGACACTTACCAATTAACACTGCACAGTTGTCCCTTGATATCCATGGGGCGTTCATTCCAGGACCTCACCAGGATACCAAAATCTGCAGATGCTCAAGTCCCTGATATAAATTGGCATAATATTTGAACCTAGCCTATGCACATTTTTCTTTATATTTTAAATCATCCCTAGATTACTTATTGCCTTAGATTGAATATCCCCTCAAAACTTAATCCCCACTGTAACTGTTCAGGGTAGGAAATCCTATTATGGTAAGTGAAAGGTGGGGCCTTCAAATGGTGATTAAGTTGATGGTTTAATGGTGGTCGTGGGCATGGTTTTAAGGGCTTTAAAGGAAAGTGCCTGAGGGGCTCTCTCTCTCTCTGCTCTGCCATTTTTTGCCATGCGAGATCCCTGCATTGCTATAAAGCCACCACGAAAGAAGACCCTCACCAGATGTGTTCCCTGGACTTTGGACTTCCTGGCCTCTGAAACTGTAAACAATAAATTTCATTTTCTTGTAAATTACCCAGTTCTAGGTATTTTGTTATAAGCAATAGAAATGGACTAATACAGAAAATTGGTACCAGAGAAGTGGGGTGTTGCTTATAACAAATACTTGAAAATGTGGAAGTGGCTTTGGAACTGGATGTGGGTTGAGGAGAGGCTAGAAGTATTTGGAGGAGCAGGCTAGGAAAAGCCTAGATGCTGGTGAGGAAAGTTTGTAATGTCTTAGAGTCTAAGGTTAAGTGGTGGTGACCAGAATGCTGATAGAAATACGGACTGTAAAGACCATTCTAAGGATGTCTTGGATGTAAAAGAGAAGGGACTTATTGGAAACTGGGGCAAATATCACCCTTTCTATGAACAGGCAAGGAACTTGGCTGCATTCTGTTCATGCCTTTAAGTTTTATGGAATGTGAAACTTAAAGGTGCTGACCCTGAATATTTGGTGGAAGAAATTTCTAAGCAGCAAAGCATTCAGGAAGCTGCATGGCTACTTGCAACAGCCTACTCTGAGTTATAGTGGAAAAGGCATGATGTAAAGCCAGAATTTATACTTAAAATGGAGGCAGAGTATAAAGATTTGGAGAATGTGCAGCCTGGCCATGTGGTAGAGAAGAGAGCATTTTTACGAGAAAAGTATAAGGTGCAGCCCAGTGACCGTTTGTTAGGGAGATTAGTACAGAAGAAAGGAAATATCAAGAGAAAGGAGAAAAGACCTTGAAGGCATTTCAGAGGCTTCCTCTTCCATTACAGGCCCAGGGACCTAAGGAAACAGAAGGGTTTCAGGGAACAGGCTCGAGGCACCCTCAAGGGGCTCACTGCCCAGGGCCACCTTGGGAAGCTGCTTCTAGCACCAGCACTCCAGCTGCATTGGCTGCTCCAGCTGTGGCTAAATTGGCCCTAGGTGTGGCTAGACCTGCAGCTTTGGAAAACACAAGCCCGAAGCCTTGTCAGCATCCATGTGGTGTGAAGTTTGCAGGCTTGCAGAATACCAGAACTGTGGAGGCTTGGGAGCTTCCATCCCAATTTCAATGGATGTCTGAAAAAGCCTGGGGGCCCAGGAAGAGATCTGTGGGAGGGGCAGAGTCACCACATAGATCCTTTGCTAGAGTGATGCCAAGCAGAAACGTGGGGTCACAGATGCAGCAGAAGAACCCCACCAGTGCCAGGCCTAGTAGAGCTGTGTGAGTGGGACCACCATTGAGACCCCAGATGTGTGGAGCTACCAGCATGAAATGCCAGCCTACAAGAGCTAAAGCATGGGCTCAGACCAGTAAATGCATAGAAGGGTAGTTGTCTGAGGACTTGGGGACCCAACCCCCTCACCAGCATTCAGAGCACATCAAACATGGAGTCAAGGTACATGATTCACCAGCTGTCAGATTTAATGCTTGCCCTGCTGGGTTTCAGACTTGTTTGGGACCTGTTACCCCTTTTGGCCTATTTCTTCCATTTTGAACAGGAGTATGTCCCCTATGTTTGTCCCACTATTGTATCTTGGATGTAGATAACTTGTTTTGATCTCACAGGTGTGACATTGGACTTTGGACATTTGAGCTGAAACAAGTTAAGTCATTGGGGATGAAATGAATGTATTTACATGTGAAAAGGACATGAGTATAGGGGTCTGCAGGCAGAATGCCTTGTATTGAATGTCCCCTCAAAACTCAATTCCCACTGTAACGGTTAAGGGTAGGAAATATTATTATGGTAATTGAAATGTGGGGCCTTGAAGAAATGATCAAATTGATTGTTTAATGGTGGTTTTTGGGCATGGCTCTGAAAGCTTTTTTTTTTCCTTTTTGTCTTTTTTACTGACCGGTAACGGGATCGCAACCCTCAGTGTCGCGCCTGTACTGGGGACCAGCAATGGGATCGCAACCCTCGGTGTTGCGCCCGCACTGTGCTCAGCCAGTGAGTGGGAACCGGTCTCCACATGGGATCCGACCCCTCGGCGGGAGCGCTGCTGCGCTCCCAAGCGGCACACTCTCCAGTGCGCCACTGGGCCGGCCCGACTGAAAGCTTTAAAAGGAGAGTGCCTGAGGAGCTATCTCTCTCTCTGCTCTGCCATGTGAGACTCCTGTGTTGCTATAAAGCCACCACCAGAGAAGACCTCACCAGATGTGTTCTCTGGATGTTGGACTTCCCAGCCTCCAAAACTGTAAGCAATAAATTTCGTTTTCTTACAAAATACTCAGTCTCAGTTATTTATATCATAAGGAACAGAAACAGACTAATACACTCATAGAACCTAATACTATGATGTAAATACTAAGTACATAGTTGTTATACTGTTCAAAACTGTAAGCAATAAATTTCGTTTTCTTACAAAATACTCAGTCTCAGTTATTTATATCATAAGGAACAGAAACAGGCTAATACACTCATAGAACCTAATACTATGATGTAAATACTAAGTACATAGTTGTTATACTGTGTTGTTTAGAAAATAATGACAAGGAAAAAAGTCTGTATGTGTTCTGTACAACACAATTTTTTTGAACATTTTCTGTCTGTGGTTGGTGGAACTCGCAGCTGCAGACCTGCAGATGCAGAGGCTGGGTGCGTCTTGTGCTGGACTTTACGTGTCGTTCCCTTATGACTGCATGAACCATATGACCACATGTAGAAGTGGTGATAAAGCAATGAGTCCTTATCTTCAAATAGTCACCTTTGAAGGTTTTATACTTGAAAAAAAGGCTCTTATTTCTCAGTGATTTAAATGCTTTTTAAAAGAATAATCCAGCTTGATGAATACAAGAAAATATTATTGTTTTTTACTATTACATTTTTATTGTTTGATCAAATGTGGGATTATTCAATGTAATCATCCATGATTCTGAATGAGTCTTCACTAAAAATAAACCATCAAAAGACAAAGACTTACCAGCACTGAGAATAAACAAAAGATTGTGTTACAGACTCCAGAAGCACTTGTGAAAGAGTTCCTAGGATGTAACATCACATCACTGCATTAAATATATACTTCCTCAGAGTGACCACTTTGAAGGCTCAGCTCAACTTCTGCTATATAAGTGCTGGTGTATTTATGTAAAAATTGATTGCAACATATTAGTGTCATACCTTGTCCCAGCTCCTCTTAGAATAGAACTGAGAGCGTAGTAGGTGCTCAGTAGTATGCAATTGATTGTAGGTTAGTGTTGAGTTTGATATGAGATAAGCAGATTGCAAAAGAATGGTTAAACATATTACAAAGGAAATACATTTTATCACATGTAAGTAAATCTGGATTCTAGCCATGGTATTCTGATATGCATATGACATGATTTCATTGCTTTTAAAAAGAGACATTTATAATTTTAGGGATTTAGATACTTACCCTAAAATTAGAAAAGAAAGATATTGGTAAATAGTGGAAAAAGTTAATCTGGGAGCCTTGGCAATTGAGCTCTTAAGCAATGGATGGCAAGTGCCCAATGGGTAACTGTGGAGAGTCAGTTTAGAAAGATTAAGGGACAACAATCTGGGTTCTTCATTTATAAGCAGCAATATACTATGAACATCTAAAAACAAAATCTAGGATCTGAAGACATGTTCAAACTCAGAGAAATGATTAAATCTACTGTTCTGTCTAATTAATTAATTGATTAACTCCCATATGCTAGGCAGTGTGCTAGGCACTGGAGATACACTACTGAACAGAACACTCACAGTGCCTCCCTGTTAGTCGTATCATAAGAGCTATGAAGACAAAGTGGAATGTGCTACTGAACTGAATAATAGGGGCTTAATTTTAATAGGATGGATAGGGATGAACTTTCTGAAATTGTTTCTTTATCTGAAAAAAAAGTACTGCTAAAATGGTTATAAATGTAGCTTCCTACTTACTTTATGATTCTTGCTGAACTACTAAAATAGTAACAATTTATCTGGAGCTAATTGAAAAAGGAAGAAAAAAACTACCGGTGATTGAAGATAAGCAGTTCATAATGATGAAATGTAGTAAGTATACTGGTGTCAATATAATAAAACCGGAGTAACATTACAAAATGTAGATCAAATACAAGTCGCTGCTCAGGAAGGCATTTTTATTATGGTTTTAAAGTATCCAAGTTACTTGTGGAACCAGTTGAAGCTGTTTATACAAAAGCTTATTGGAGAAAGGCCAAAATATTAAGAAAGAAAGCAATTAACTTTGGATTGGAGAAAAGATCTACCTACGACAATTTGTTAATTAAAAAAAAATTAAACCTGGGTGCTTGTGTTTGTTAAAAGAGAAAAATAATCAATGCATAATATAAAATGTTATTTGTATTGTGGAAGCCTCTGGTTTTGAACTGTCTAGACAATGAAAGTACCTATCAAAATGGAGACTCCACGTGGGTGGGGAGTTTTGCCTATTTTGTCTACTGCTCTTTCTGATGAGCTTTAAATAGTGCCTGACATTAGCAGCACTCAGTATTTTTAAATGAACGAAAAAATAAAAAGCAAAGTAACAAATGGTGTCAATATTTATGTGGGAAAGAAAATAATCAAAATGCAAGAGATGTAACATTTAACATAGAAAAATAATTCGGAGGGATCGAATAAATTGAGTTTATGCAAGGAAACTACAAAACTAATATTTTTATACTATCAAAATAAGTATAAAATATAAGGGAACAGTCCACTAAGTATGTTGTCCATGAAATCAAATTTTCAAATTGCAAGGCTGTTTAAAAAGATATTGAATTACATTATGTTCAATTTGTAGTTATGAATGCCAAGTGAAAGATAACCAAACTCCTACTTTAGGGTGGCTACCATAAAACTTTCAAAGGATTGCTTTGCTTTCTATATGACATTACAAAACTAGTTTGGAAGGTTCAATAATGTGGGTGTATGCATACCTATAAATTTATGAATCTATATGCAACCATTGTCTCTTTATTTGAAGATAATGCTATTAATGCTGATTTTCACCTGCATTTTCCAGTGTTGCTAAATACCAGTACATAACTCACCATCAGTAGTCACTTCCATGCATCTCGTCCTTTGTTTTGCTGTCCCAGTTTGCACTGCCAAGTGATGCTGTGACGCTCAGACGCTCAGTTCCTGATGACTGCTCCCTGGAAAAAAGTGCTTCCTCCTGACCAAGTGTTTGCTGCTTGGTTTTTATGCAGATACTCGTTTAAGGACTGTTCTATTGAAATATCAGTAATCAGCATTCCTATGTATGGATAAAAATGAATGATTATAGTAAAACAAAGCAGTAAAATTAGCAGGACTATGTTACAGTACTACTCTATAGGAGACAGAACAGAATCACTTTGCTACCGAGTCATTAACACTTATTGGGAAGATATTTTGTATACTGAGTGAACTCTTTTCTACTCTTATAGGCCCCAGTGTAAACTATATTCTCTTATAATATATTTCCAACTCCTGAATAATGCTTTTTAGAAATTCAAAAGAATGTGCAAGTGCAGAAGAATTTACAAAATGCAACAAGTCAATAAAAGTCATTCAGGAAATTGGACATCTACTGATTGCTAAGTTCTGTGCTAGGCCCTGGACAAAAAGAATTAAATAAGGCATATTCATTTCCTTTACCTAGCACACAGCTGGGAGGGGACCAGGTACACAGCTCAAGGAGAGTAGCAGCAGAGGAATGTCCAAGGTACAGAAGAAGTCATTAATTAACTCTGTGGGTGTGGGGAGGAATAGGGGTGTCAGGTAGGCTTCTAAAAGAAGGCTTTTAAAGGTCAACTGTGATACCATCAGGCAAAAAAGAGGGGAGGACATTCCAGGAAGAGTGAACAGCTGACGCAAGAAGAGTCAAGCTGCATGGTTGTGTTTGGGGGAATTCCTTGCAGCCCAACATTGCTGAACCTAGAGTGCTTGTGGGGAACAGAGGGAGAGTACACATCACTTAGATGTAGATTGTGTTCATGATGTGTGGTGTGGCACAACCTAAAAGCACATCAGGCTGACGCTTGGAGTGACTCTTGCATGTGTATACTGACGGCTATGAAGACAAGTGTAGTTTAAATAATTGCAAGCACTTTTAGTACTTCTGTGACCACACATACAATGTGAAAGGCAGTAGATTTACAAGGTTTTTAAAATACAATATATCTTTTCTCTGAGGTCCTAGTCCACTTCAGTGATTCCACATTTTAAGTGGTGAATGTTGACACACAATAAAAATTTACCTTGCTAACAATAGGAGTGCAGTCATGACCCAGTTTATTTATGAAAAGAACTGATTGTTCTTTCCTGACAGACATTAACCATGTTTCTCTTTAGCTAGGACAGCTCTTTGTGACCATACGGAACTGTCCATCTTGTAGTTTTCTTGAGTGGTTAGATGAAAGATTGTAAATACCTTTGTAGTACCTGAAACATAGTATGCTGCCAATAAATATTGACTGGCTAAATTAATCAGATGTTAGGTACATTTAAAGCACATAATGTAAGTGTGCAGTTTTATGAGTTGATGAACTCTGCTGAATCTGTAACATTTGATAAATTCTTTATTTATGAATGAATGCAATCTGTTAACACTCATATGAATTCAACATGTTTTCCACTTAGCTCTTTAAAAATATTATAATGCTAACTGCTGGTAACTATTAGGTGTAGAATATTCCCTTTGAATAGCACAGCTTGGTATGTGGTAGAGTGGTACCCCATGAATGTTTGTTGGGTACCACTCTACCACAGAAGAAATTATTAATAGATTCTAATCAGAGCCTTTGATTCTTCAGCAACGAAACGTCTTCATTCTCAATGTGACCTTATAGAGAAGTGCTGTTCGACAGAAATATAATGTAAGCCATATAGATAAATTTATATTTTTCAGTATCCACATTTGAAAAAGTAACAGTTGAAATTAATTTTAATAATATATTTTACTTAACCCAATATATCAAAATATTAGTATTTTAATATTTAATCAATATAATATTTACTGAGATATCTTACACTCTTTTTCCCCCTACTGTCATTGAAAACCTAGTGTGCATTTTATAGTTACAACACATCACAATTCAGGTGATAAATTTTCAACATAAATGCTTGATCTGTATTTAGATTTTAGAAAATTTTATAGCTGAAAAGACAGATTTACATACTTAAGTTTTTTCAATTGTAATTTAAAATTTTTCAATAACTGAATCAAATCAGTTTTTCAACTTAAGTCATTTAAAATTAAATCAAATAAAAAAATTCAAGCAACATGACACGTGCTCAGTTGCCACATGTACCTAGTGCCTATGGTATTGGACAGTAGTTCTAGAGAATTCTATTCAATAGGGCTGAAGGTAGGCAATGCTCTTTTATTTCTCTTGTTTTGTCAGTACTTCAATTTTCTTCTGAAACTTTCGTTATCCTAATATCTTACGTTAGAGACTTCCAAATTGAACATGCCACATTTGGTTAATAACCCTAAAGAAAATTACGCAAAGCCTTAAAATACTCATTTTGTCATTTCTCCATAGTCACAGGTACGAGAAGCTATATATAGTGACACAAGAACATTTTGCTCATGAGCATTTTTGTTATTAAGCACTAGAGCTGAACAGTTTTGATTCCATCACAGTACTTCCTCATGTCATTTTAAGGGGAGAGGAGTTCATACAGGGGTACATGCTCCTAATAAAAAAATACAATGACATTTTAAAAACTGTGCAGAGTGCATTTTCATTATATATCAAGCCTAAAACTGTGGGTATTAATAAGGTTAATAAGGATTATTTGAATGTCATTTTTTGGATAAATAGAGCTAATGTATTTTGTTAGCCAGAATTATGGATTTCAGTTACTCAATAACGACTCTCTTTGAATGTAGTTCCACTGTTATAAAACTTTCTTCGGGGGTTGGCTTAAATATTATTATGTAATATTTGATGAATTTCAATATGTGAACAAAGTGTATATAGCTATAGGATTTGTACATGAGTTTTAATATACACTTTAAAGTCTGCAGAAGACACTGATGGAATCCTGGGCTTTCCTTTGAGCTCTGTCTCTAATTAGACATTAAGATCTTGTGAATGGTGCAAGATTGCACAGTACCACATATTCCAGTTATCTTCTTCTGTATCTTATTAACCTGGTATATGTGTGATCTTGAATAAGACAATTTAGTGGATTTTTAAAAAATGGAAATAAATATGCCTGTCAGGGTCACCACCAGGATAAAGATACAGGATAACATATGAGTACACTTTGAAGAGCAAAATCCAAGCTACCAGCTGAAGGAATGATTCATATTCCATTGGGGCTGAACCCCCTTTCACAGATAACTTGTTTATTCCCAGGTTAACACGGATACTATTGTAACACTGGTACTCTTCTGTGGCTGCAGCAGTCGCTGGTTCCACTGACACCGAATGAGCAGCCCCTATAGGCAGCGGTGGCTCTAGGTGATCAGAAAAGTACAAGCATGTGCCCTGGCAACTTCAATACATCTTGGTGATTCAGGATCTCTGTCAAAGGACTGTAAAAGCTTGACATTCCCAGTTACACACTGTAATTCATGATGTAGCCTTGCAAAGCCTGAATTCTGTTTGAGGAGTGGCTACGACCATCAAAGGGGGCTTGTGATTTTTATTTGCTTTGCGGAATTGGGAAGTGTTTACAAGATAAAATGCTAAAGAAATAAATACATGAATGGTGCTTTAGAAATGAATATATACTGGGTGAGTACTGACTGAGGTTTTTTTTTTTCTCTCCTCAGAGTATTTTTGTGTTTGTTATTTTTAGGTCTTTTGCACCCACGTTTTAAGGGTCAAGTATTAACTTTTCAGAAACAACTTTTAATGAGTTAGGACAAAAATCATGCGGTGCAGGGATTCTTCCTCCAAGTATATGAACTTCAGGAGAGAGGAGAAATTTCCCGCCACCATAAGATTCCCAGCAGAGGCTTACGGAAATAGCTCAAAAAAATGGATCTATCCCCGCCTTTCTATCCTTTCTTTTTATCTTCCTGCCCACCCATGTCTAGAAAAGAAATTGTAAAAAGGAATTGAGATGGTAAGGTATTTGTCCTAGAGGCTGAGTGTGCAAAATGTAAGCTCTCAAATAAGAAAAAAAGCAGCGTTGTTTATTCAAGGGCTAATGGGTCCTGGACAATGCACTGTACCCCACAGATGTCTACAGGAGTGACAGGTGGGTAGAAGGGTGAGAAAGCCACCTGGAAGGGGTAGGGTAGGGCTAAAATCAGGGACAGCTCTCCACTCTCCCTAAAGAAGCTCGCCTAACTGACACTTGTGTCCCCGGAAGTGACGATCAGACGTTGTGACTCCCGGTGTCACCCACTCGGGGGGTGTGCGCCAGGAGACCTTTTGCGCCGGCCCCCTTCCCAGAGGCCGCGCCGTCGGGGCCTGAGCCCTTGCACTAAGGGTTCTGCGCAGCCCCTCTGAGGCGGCTGGCGCTTCTGGGGACTTTTGTGCTCTTGACCCCCCTCCCATGAGAGTGACCCTGAACCCTGGAGAAGACTGAAAGAGGGATCAGGCCAGGACAGGAATTGAGAAAGCTTGGGAACGGGGACAGAAGAGAATTTAAGAATGGGAAAAGTCCCAAGGTAGGAGAGAGGAGACGTAGGATCCAGTGTAGGATCGTACCCAATTCTTCCCCAATGAAATGTACCAAAAAAAAAAAGCCACTTATTTGCATCAGCTCCCTCTCACTCCAACCCGGCCAAAACCAAACACGAATAAACATAAAACCACCAGAGGCTCTTAGACGACCGTAAACTCCGCGGGTGGGGCGAGAAACAAAAATAAACTCGGGCAGGCGAGCTGGGGCTGCGCGGCGGAGGCGGCCCCGCATGGCTAATGAGGGGATGAATGGAGAGGCCCGCGGCGGGCGCCCGCCCCCCCGGCGGCCGCCCAGTGCCTCTGGGCGCTGCGTGCCGCGCCCG